>NC_092741.1:5955894-6014053 GCF_047496795.1 Chiloscyllium punctatum
GAATCCCCCCACCGTGTCACTGAGACACACACAGTGAGAGAGGGAATCCCCCCACCGTGTCACTGAGACACACACACAGTGAGAGAGGGAATCCCCCCACCGTGTCACTGAGACACACACACAGTGAGAGAGGGAATCCCCCACCATGTCACTGAGACACACACACAGTGAGAGAGGGAATCCCCCCACCGTGTCACTGAGACACACACACAGTGATAGAGGGAATCCCCCACCGTGTCACTGAGACACACACACAGTGAGAGAGGGAATCCCCCACCGTGTCACTGAGACACACACAGTGAGAGAGGGAATCCCCCACCGTGTCACTGAGACACAGTGAGAGAGGGAAACCCCCACCGTGTCACTGAGACACAGTGAGAGAGGGAATCCCCCACCGTGTCACTGAGACACACAAAGTGAGAGAGGGAATCCCCCACCGTGTCACTGAGACACACACAGTGAGAGAGGGAATCCCCCCACCGTGTCACTGAGACACACACACAGTGAGAGAGGGAATCCCCCCACCGTGTCACTGAGACACAGTGAGAGAGGGAATCCCCCACCGTGTCACTGAGACACACACAGTGAGAGAGGGAATCCCCCACCGTGTCACTGAGACACACACAGTGAGGGAGGGAATCCCCCACCGTGTCACTGAGACACACACAGTGAGGGAGGGAATCCCCCACCGTGTCACTGAGACACACACAGTGAGAGAGGGAATCCCCCACCGTGTCACTGAGACACACACAGTGAGAGAGGGAATCCCCCACCGTGTCACTGAGTCACACACAGTGAGAGAGGGAATCCCCCCACCGTGTCACTGAGACACACACACAGTGAGAGAGGGAATCCCCCCACCGTGTCACTGAGACACACACACAGTGAGAGAGGGAATCCCCCACCGTGTCACTGAGACACACACACAGTGAGAGAGGGAATCCCCCCACCGTGTCACTGAGACACACACACAGTGATAGAGGGAATCCCCCACCGTGTCACTGAGACACACACACAGTGAGAGAGGGAATCCCCCACCGTGTCACTGAGACACACACAGTGAGAGAGGGAATCCCCCACCGTGTCACTGAGACACAGTGAGAGAGGGAAACCCCCACCGTGTCACTGAGACACAGTGAGAGAGGGAATCCCCCACCGTGTCACTGAGACACACACAGTGAGAGAGGGAATCCCCCACCGTGTCACTGAGACACACACAGTGAGAGAGGGAATCCCCCCACCGTGTCACTGAGACACACACACAGTGAGAGAGGGAATCCCCCACCGTGTCACTGAGACACAGTGAGAGAGGGAATCCCCCACCGTGTCACTGAGACACAGTGAGAGAGGGAAACCCCCACCGTGTCACTGGGACACAGTGAGAGAGGGAATCCCCCACCGTGTCACTGAGACACAGTGAGAGAGGGAAACCCCCACCCTGTCACTGAGACACAGTGAGAGAGGGAATCCCCCCACCGTGTCACTGAGACACACACAGTGAGAGAGGGAATCCCCCACCATGTCACTGAGACACACACAGTGAGAGAGGGAATCCCCCACCGTGTCACTGAGACACACACAGTGAGTGAGGGAATCCCCCACCGTGTCACTGAGACACACACAGTGAGAGAGGGAATCCCCCACCGTGTCACTGAGACACAGTGAGAGAGGGAATCCCCCACCGTGTCACTGAGACACACACAGTGAGAGAGGGAATCCCCCACCGTGTCACTGAGACACACACAGTGAGGGAGGGAATCCCCCACCGTGTCACTGAGACACACACAGTGAGAGAGGGAATCCCCCACCGTGTCACTGAGACACACACAGTGAGAGAGGGAATCCCCCACCGTGTCACTGAGACACACACAGTGAGGGAGGGAATCCCCCACCGTGTCATTGCGACACACACAGTGAGAGAGGGAATCCCCCACCGTGTCACTGAGACACACACAGTGAGAGAGGGAATCCCCCACCGTGTCACTGAGACACACACAGTGAGAGAGGGAAACCCCACCGTGTCACTGAGACACAGTGAGAGAGGGAATCCCCCCACCGTGTCACTGAGACACACACAGTGAGAGAGGGAATCCCCCACCGTGTCACTGAGACACACACAGTGAGAGAGGGAATCCCCCACCATGTCACTGAGACACACACACAGTGAGAGAGGGAATCCCCCACCGTGTCACTGCGACACACACACAGTGAGAGAGGGAATCCCCCACCGTGTCACTGAGACACACACAGTGAGGGAGGGAATCCCCCACCGTGTCACTGAGACACACACAGTGAGAGAGGGAATCCCACCGTGTCACTGAGACACAGTGAGAGAGGGAATCCCCCACCGTGTCACTGAGACACAGTGAGAGAGAGAATCCCCCCACCGTGTCACTGAGACACACACACAGTGAGAGAGGGAATCCCCCCACCGTGTCACTGAGACACACACAGTGAGAGAGGGAATCCCCCCACCGTGTCACTGAGACACACACAGTGAGAGAGGGAATCCCCCCACCGTGTCACTGAGACACAGTGAGAGAGGGAATCCCCCACCGTGTCACTGAGACACACACAGTGAGGGAGGGAATCCCCCACCGTGTCACTGAGACACACACAGTGAGGGAGGGAATCCCCCACCGTGTCACTGAGACACACACAGTGAGGGAGGGAATCCCCCACCGTGTCACTGAGACACAGTGAGAGAGGGAATCCCCCACCGTGTCACTGAGACACACACAGTGAGAGAGGGAATCCCCCCACCGTGTCACTGAGACACAGTGAGGGAGGGAATCCCCCACCGTGTCACTGAGACACACACAGTGAGGGAGGGAATCCCCCACCGTGTCACTGAGACACAGTGAGAGAGGGAATCCCCCACCGTGTCACTGAGACACACACAGTGAGGGAGGGAATCCCCCACCGTGTCACTGAGACACAGTGAGAGAGGGAATCCCCCACCGTGTCACTGAGACACACACAGTGAGGGAGGGAATCCCCCACCGTGTCACTGAGACACACACAGTGAGAGAGGGAATCCCCCACCGTGTCACTGAGACACACACAGTGAGAGAGGGAATCCCCCACCGTGTCACTGAGACACACACAGTGAGAGAGGGAATCCCCCCACCGTGTCACTGAGACACACACACAGTGAGAGAGGGAATCCCCCACCGTGTCACTGAGACACAGTGAGAGAGGGAATCCCCCACCGTGTCACTGAGACACAGTGAGAGAGGGAAACCCCCACCGTGTCACTGGGACACAGTGAGAGAGGGAATCCCCCACCGTGTCACTGAGACACAGTGAGAGAGGGAAACCCCCACCCTGTCACTGAGACACAGTGAGAGAGGGAATCCCCCCACCGTGTCACTGAGACACACACAGTGAGAGAGGGAATCCCCCACCATGTCACTGAGACACACACAGTGAGAGAGGGAATCCCCCACCGTGTCACTGAGACACACACAGTGAGTGAGGGAATCCCCCACCGTGTCACTGAGACACACACAGTGAGAGAGGGAATCCCCCACCGTGTCACTGAGACACAGTGAGAGAGGGAGGGAATCCCCCACCGTGTCACTGAGACACACACAGTGAGAGAGGGAATACCCCACCGTGTCACTGAGACACACACAGTGAGAGAGGGAATCCCCCACCGTGTCACTGAGACACACACAGTGAGAGAGGGAATCCCCCACCGTGTCACTGAGACACAGTGAGAGAGGGAATCCCCCACCGTGTCACTGAGACACAGTGAGAGAGGGAAACCCCCACCGTGTCACTGGGACACAGTGAGAGAGGGAATCCCCCACCGTGTCACTGAGACACAGTGAGAGAGGGAAACCCCCACCCTGTCACTGAGACACAGTGAGAGAGGGAATCCCCCCACCGTGTCACTGAGACACACACAGTGAGAGAGGGAATCCCCCACCATGTCACTGAGACACACACAGTGAGAGAGGGAATCCCCCACCGTGTCACTGAGACACACACAGTGAGTGAGGGAATCCCCCACCGTGTCACTGAGACACACACAGTGAGAGAGGGAATCCCCCACCGTGTCACTGAGACACACACAGTGAGGGAGGGAATCCCCCACCGTGTCACTGAGACACACACAGTGAGAGAGGGAATCCCCCACCGTGTCACTGAGACACACACAGTGAGAGAGGGAATCCCCCACCGTGTCACTGAGACACACACAGTGAGGGAGGGAATCCCCCACCGTGTCATTGCGACACACACAGTGAGAGAGGGAATCCCCCACCGTGTCACTGAGACACACACAGTGAGAGAGGGAATCCCCCACCGTGTCACTGAGACACACACAGTGAGAGAGGGAAACCCCACCGTGTCACTGAGACACAGTGAGAGAGGGAATCCCCCCACCGTGTCACTGAGACACACACAGTGAGAGTGGGAATCCCCCACCGTGTCACTGAGACACACACAGTGAGAGAGGGAATCCCCCACCGTGTCACTGAGACACACACAGTGAGAGAGGGAATCCCCCACCATGTCACTGAGACACACACACAGTGAGAGAGGGAATCCCCCACCGTGTCACTGCGACACACACACAGTGAGAGAGGGAATCCCCCACCGTGTCACTGAGACACACACAGTGAGGGAGGGAATCCCCCACCGTGTCACTGAGACACAGTGAGAGAGGGAAACCCCCACCGTGTCACTGAGACACAGTGAGAGAGGGAATCCCCCACCGTGTCACTGAGACACACACAGTGAGGGAGGGAATCCCCCACCGTGTCACTGAGACACACACAGTGAGAGAGGGAATCCCCCACCGTGTCACTGAGACACACACAGTGAGAGAGGGAATCCCCCACCGTGTCACTGAGACACAGTGAGAGAGGGAATCCCCCACCGTGTCACTGAGACACAGTGAGAGAGAGAATCCCCCCACCGTGTCACTGAGACACACACACAGTGAGAGAGGGAATCCCCCCACCGTGTCACTGAGACACACACAGTGAGAGAGGGAATCCCCCCACCGTGTCACTGAGACACACACAGTGAGAGAGGGAATCCCCCACCGTGTCACTGAGACACACACAGTGAGGGAGGGAATCCCCCACCGTGTCACTGAGACACACACAGTGAGGGAGGGAATCCCCCACCGTGTCACTGAGACACAGTGAGAGAGGGAATCCCCCACCGTGTCACTGAGACACACACAGTGAGGGAGGGAATCCCCCACCGTGTCACTGAGACACAGTGAGAGAGGGAATCCCCCACCGTGTCACTGAGACACACACAGTGAGGGAGGGAATCCCCCACCGTGTCACTGAGACACACACAGTGAGAGAGGGAATCCCCCACCGTGTCACTGAGACACACACTCTGAGAGCTGTGTTACCTCCCTATTACTGTCTATTATGAAGTTGTGTGAGTTTGTGTTTGAGGTCCGTGTTGAGTTTCCTGTCAGCCACGTGTATATGACCCTGATGTTGCGGATTGCTCAGCCTTGTGTTTGATATTCTTTCCAGTAATTTATTCTCTGTCTGTGTCGAGTTTCGTGTTGCTTTGTGATTATCTGTGGGAGTTAGTATTAAGTGCTGTGGAAATTGCAGTGTTTGGATATATGAATGAAAGCCTTTATTAAACTCCTGCAGGTCAATCCAGGCTGTTTTGTTGTGAATGAAGTGAAGTTGAATCGCGGTCACTGGCTGTCTCACAGTCTGTGCAGGATACAATCATCACTGGCTGCCGTTTCATAATTCCCCTTTCGAATCATTTCCCCGGAGTCACGGGCTTCCCAACCTGCTCTCAGTTCCCCCAGGTCGCAGTAACAATCTCCAGGCTTCACATCGTCAGAAACCGCAGAAATCCTTTCACCCAGAACATTTCTGTTTTGTCTGCACACTACAATCCCTTACTCCCCCTCCCTATCTCTGTAACCCCCTCCAGCCCCTACTCCCCCTCCCTATCTCTGTAACCCCCTACAGCCCCTACACCGCCTCCCTATCTCTGTAACCCCCTCCAGCCCCTATACCCCCTCCCTATCTCTGTAACCCCCTCCCTATCTCTGTAACCCCCTCCAGCCCCTACTCCCCCTCCCTATCTCTGTAACCCCCACCAGCCCCTACACCCCCTCGCTATCTCTGTAACCCCCTCCAGCCCCTATACCCCCTCCCTATCTCGGTAACCCCCTCCAGCCCCTACACCCCCTCCCTATCTCTGTAACCCCCTCCAGCCCCTACACCCCCTCCCTATCTCTGTAACCCCCTCCAGCCCCTACACCCCCTCCCTATCTCTGTAACCCCCTCCAGCCCCTACACCCCCTCCCTATCTCTGTAACCCCCTCCAGCCCCTACACCCCCTCCCTATCTCTGTAACCCCCTCCAGCCCCTACACCCCCTCCCTATCTCTGTAACCCCCTCCAGCCCCTACACCCCCTCCCTATCTCTGTAACCCCCTCCAGCCCCTATAGCCCCTCCCTATCTCTGTAACCGACCCAATCGTAACCTCTGGTGCATCCCCTCCTTCCCATCGCTCAGCCATTGGGCGCCGTATGTTCAGCTGCCCCCCCGGGGGAGGGGGAGGGGTGTGCTGAGCTCAGTTAACCCCCTCCTTCAACATCTCCACTCTCTCTCTCTCCCCCTCTCGCTTTTCCATTCAGTCCAGCCCCTTCAAAAACCGACCCATTCGCTCTCGCTCTCCCGTGCTGGACTACGACCCGTGTGTGGCTGCTTGTCAAGTGCTGTCCGGAACTCCTCGGAGGTCCTGCCGCATCAGAGGCGCTATATCAACGCAAATTGGTCGTGTCGCTCAAAGCGTGTTGCGATGAAGCCGTGGACAGGGAGTGAACGAGACGGAGGGGTGGGTGGGTGGGGGGGGGAAAGACCATCGAGAGATTAGTTTGCCTTCTCCTGAGTTCCCACAATCCCCTCTTCGGTAACCCCTGTGATGGGTGTGTGTCAGTGTGTGCTCCCTGCGCTATACGGACTGTGTTCAATTTACACAATCCTCCTTTAACCCTTCGAAGATGTACTGTATTCATCAAATACATCTTTGTGTCTGTGCACAATTCAGGAAACAGATTTTGGAGTGTATTGAGCAAGCCATGACACATCAAGAGCATAATTAAGGCCGTTCGGCCCATTGAGTGCACTCTCCCATTCGATCATGTCTGCTAGTCAGTCCCACTTACCCGAACTCTCCCCCTATCCCTTCACTCCTTGCAAGATCAAAAATTCATCGATCGATATTGATACATAATGATTGATATCTCGATATCGAACCAGAGTCAATTTACCCAAATTTGAGGCACCGGGAGGGTCCAATAACTGAACAGACACCCCCCCCCACCCCAGTTCCCTTCAGGGGAAAGTGAGGACTGCAGATGCTGGAGTACCAGAGTTGAAAAATGTGGTGCTGGAAAAACGCAGCATCCGAGGAGCAGGAGAACCGACGTTTCGGGCATGATTCCCTGCTCCTCGGATTCTGCCTGGCCTGCCGCGCTTTTCCAGCACCACATTTTTCCGACCCAGTCCCCTTCAGCAGAGAGACCTCGGACGGTGGGCTCTCCCCCGCCACGCCTTGGCAGCATCTGCATTGATGTAGCGCCTCCCTCAGCACACAGCCCCTGGACCTGCCAGTCGGCGGCATTGGGTCAGGGGTCAACCCCCTTGCCCCGGGAGGCCAGCAACTTTCGGGCAGGCCGGCGAGCACCTTTCACCGAGTCGGCGGTGCTCCAGGTGCAGAGGATATCTGTGCGTGCCGGGGAGCAGACCGTGGAGCGTGGGCAAAACACTGCATCTTCCTCCCCACCCCCACCCCCCCCCCCCGCAACCTCCCCCAGACTCCCCTGACCAAGGCAGGAGACGTGAGACAGACTCTGCAGGTAATTAAACCACACAAGCATTACCGAGTGAATCTTTACTCCAGGCCTCATCGCTCGAGTTCAAATCGTTTTTATTTTCCACGGCTCAGGTTCATCTCATTTAAAAGTGGGTTATCGGGGAAGAGGGCCGAGACTTTAACTAAAGGTCTCCCGCCGCGTTGCGGAGCCTGGAATGCCTTCATTATGCCTTACCCCCAGAGGTTGGGAAGCGGGGAGGGGGAAAGAAAATTGCACATAAGAATCTTGCCAGTGGATAGGGATAGGTGGATGGGCCAAAGCACAGCAGACCAGAGTTTAACGTGGATGAGTGTGAGGTTAATCATTTTAGCTGGTGGGGGGGGGAGGGAGGGAATAGACAGGCAATTTTTGATCGAGGTGGAGAGAAACTTCAGTGCAGAGGAATCTGGGGCTCCTCGTATGGAATGCAGAGTAACGGCGATTATCTGAATTTCGGACGATCCCAACAATAGTTGGGTAAACTGTATTGTCCGAACATTCGATTACCCAAACCAAATACTCCAGGCCTAACTCTTTTGGATAATCGAGGTTCCTCTGGTACAGCAGGTAATAGACACGGCAATGTCATTGTCAGCTTAAAGAATTAACACCGGGAGGTGTTGCTGTAAATGGACAAGGTCCCTTCTTGTCCCTGCACTCCATTGTACAGCCTTGCACCCTTTACAGATAGAGGGCTGTCATTATATCAGAGGCAGTACAGAGCAAGTTCGTGAGATTGATCCCAGAGACGAAGAAACCATCTTATGAAGAGAGAGCGAGCAGTTCGGTCCGGCTCTGGGGTGTAGAAGGACGAGAGCGGGTCAGATTGAGGTAGGGTAAATCTTATATTATCCTGCACTGTTAGATCTCACGGAATACAGGGAGAACTCACCATTTGGAGACAGAACTGGCTCAAAGGTAGAAGACAGAGGGTGGTGGTGGAGGGTTGTTTTTCAGACTGGAGGCCTGTGACCAGTGGAGTGCCACAAGGATCGGTGCTGGGTCCTCTACTTTTTGTCATTTACATAAATGATTTGGATGTGAGCATAAGAGGTACAGTTAGTAAGTTTGCAGATGACACCAAAATTGGAGGCGTAGTGGACAGCGAAGAGGGTTACCTCAGATTACAACAGGATCTGGACCAGATGGGCCAATGGGCTGAGAAGTGGCAGATGGAGTTTAATTCAGATAAATGTGAGGTGCTGCATTTTGGGAAAGCAAATCTCAGCAGGATTTATACACTTAATGGTAAGGTCCTAGGGAGTGTTGCTGAACAAAGAGACCTTGGAGTGCAGGGTCATAGCTCCTTGAAAGTGGAGTCGCAGGTAGATAGGATAGTGAAGGCAGCGTTTGGTATGTTTTCCTTTATTGGTCAGAGTATTGAGTACAGGAGTTGGGAGGTCATGTTGTGGCTGTACAGGACATTGGTTAGGCCACTGTTGGAATATTGTGTACAATTCTGGTCTCCTTCCTATCGGAAAGATGTTGTCAAACTTGAAAGGTTCAGAAAAGATTTACAAGGATGTTGCCAGGGTTGGAGGATCTGAGCTACAGGGAGAGGCTGAACAGGCTGGGGCTGTTTTCCCTGGAGCGTCGGAGGCTGAGGGGTGACCTTATAGAGGTTTATAAAATTATGAGGGCCATGGATAGGGTAAATAGACAAAGTCTTTTCCCTGGGGTGGAGGGAGTCCAGAACTAGAGGGGCATAGGTTTAGGGTGAGAGGGGAAAGATATAAAAGGGACCTAAGGGGCAACGTTTTCACCCAGAGGGTGGTACGTGTATGGAATGAGCTGCCAGAGGATGTGGTGGAGGCTGGTACAATTACAACATTTAAGAGGCATTTGGATGGGTATATGAATAGGAAGGGTTTGGAGGGATATGGGCCGGGTGCTGGCAGGTGGGACTAGATTGGGTTGGGATATCTGGGTCAGCATGGAGGGGTTGGGCCGAAGGGTCTGTTTCCGCGCTGTCCATCTCTCTGACTCTGTGAGTGTTGGGAAGTTCCATGTGTCTCTCTGATCCTGCCCGATGATGGACCATTTCCGTTCCTCTGTAAGTCTGACTCTACCCCTCCATCTGACTCCTGACCACCCACCCCTCCCCAACCCAGCATTATAGAATTGGAAACGCACAATATACCTGTGTCTTACCCACCCCTCTGGGCAATTAGGGAGGGGTAATAATTGCTGGACCTAGTCAGTGCCACCCTCACCCTGACTGAATTCAACGGAATCCATGTTGAGACCATATTGCGTTGTCATGCCCATATAGCCTGGGCTTTTAGAAGAGTTTGAAACACAACTAAAGCGGGGGTGAACACCTCTAACCTCGCCCTTTAACCCCTTGACCCTTCCAGAGTTGCACCCATGGCCCCTCTCCCCTCCCAGCAGAGAGCAGAAGGGTGCAGTCTCACCACCAATAACCCCATTGCCATGGAGTGATGCCCACTCCCCCTTCCTGCTCGTTCCCCTCGCTCTCTGTGCCCCCTCACGGCGCTCCAGCTGGTGGTCATTGTCCAAGCAGCTGTGGATCGTCCCATGGGGCACGGGAGAACAGGATTCAGTCCCCAAATTCATCCCAACGTTGACCCTCCAGCCCCGGCAACATCCTGGGAAATCTTTTCGGAACCCTTCCCTTCAGGTAACAGGGACACCAGAATTGCACACTTCTTCAACCAATCCCATTGTCCTTCAGATACAACCAGGAGCTGAGGTTGACCATTCAGCCCCTCCAGCCTGCTAGCCCGGTCAATACCATTATGGCCACTCTCATCTCAGTTCGCAGCCCTCGCCCCATCATCCTGCAACCCCGTTACTGGTTAAACACCCAACTGTCTCCCCCTTAAATGTACTCTGTGTTCCAGCCTCCATCACATTCTGGGGGGTGGGGGGGTTGGTGGTTAGCGGGAGTGGGTCCCACAGATACCCCCACCCTTTGGGAGAAACCAATCGTCCACATCTCTGTTTTACGTTGGCCTTTATCCAAAGACAATAACCTTTCAATCCCGATACCCCCCCCCCCATGAGGACACACCCTCCCTATGCCAGCTCTGTTACAGAGTCATACAGATGGGAAACAGACCCTTCGGCCCAACCCGTCCATGCTGACCCAGATATCCCAACCCAATCTAGTCCCACCTGCCAGCACCCGGCCCCTATCCCTCCAAACCCTTCCTATTCATATACCCATCCGGCTACCTTTTAACTGTTGTAGTTGTACCAGCCTCCACCACATCCTCTGGCAGCTCATTCCATACACGTACCACCCTCTGGGTGAAAACGTTGCCCCTTAGGTCCCTTTAATATCACAAGACCATTTTCCTTTCCAAAGAGACACAGGTGGCATTTTCCAACAAGACACTATGGAATCACTGGATTCTGAATTCCAGACGTTTATTGAACTCAAATTACACTCTCTCTCATGTTGGCATTCAAACAGGACCATAGGTGGGGACTTGGGACAGGACACCTGAAAGAGGACCATCAGATCACCGGATCCCCTCACACACACAGTGAGCTGGGGATCCTTCCTGCTGTGTTTACTGTCTCACTCAGACACAGTGAGCTGGGGATCCTTCCTGCTGTGTTTACTGTCTCACTCGGACACAGTGAGCTGGGGATCCTTCCTGCTGTGTTTACTCTCTCACTCAGACACAGTGAGCTGGGGATCCTTCCTGCTGTGTTTACGGTCTCACTCGGACACAGTGAGCTGGGGATCCTTCCTGCTGTGTTTACTCTCTCACTCAGACACAGTGAGCTGGGGATCCTTCCTGCTGTGTTTACTGTCTCACTCAGACACAGTGAGCTGGGGATCCTTCCTGCTGTGTTTACGGTCTCACTCGGACACAGTGAGCTGGGGATCCTTCCTGCTGTGTTTACTGTCTCACTCGGACACAGTGAGCTGGGGATCCTTCCTGCTGTGTTTACTGTCTCACTCGGACACAGTGAGCTGGGGATCCTTCCTGCTGTGTTTACTGTCTCACTCGGACACAGTGAGCTGGGGATCCTTCCTGCTGTGTTTACTGTCTCACTCGGACACAGTGAGCTGGGGATCCTTCCTGCTGTGTTTACTGTCTCACTCAGACACAGTGAGCTGGGGATCCTTCCTGCTGTGTTTACTGTCTCACTCAGACACAGTGAGCTGGGGATCCTTCCTGCTGTGTTGACTGTCTCACTCAGACACAGTGAGCTGGGGATCCTTCCTGCTGTGTTTACGGTCTCACTCAGACACAGTGAGCTGGGGATCCTTCCTGCTGTGTTTACTCTCTCACTCAGACACAGTGAGCTGGGGATCCTTCCTGCTGTGTTTACTGTCTCACTCAGACACAGTGAGCTGGGGATCCTTCCTGCTGTGTTTACTGTCTCACTCGGACACAGTGAGCTGGGGATCCTTCCTGCTGTGTTTACTGTCTCACTCAGACACAGTGAGCTGGGGATCCTTCCTGCTGTGTTTACTGTCTCACTCGGACACAGTGAGCTGGGGATCCTTCCTGCTGTGTTTACTGTCTCACTCAGACACAGTGAGCTGGGGATCCTTCCTGCTGTGTTTACTGTCTCACTCGGACACAGTGAGCTGGGGATCCTTCCTGCAGTGTTTACTGTCTCACTCGGACACAGTGAGCTGGGGATCCTTCCTGCTGTGTTTACTGTCTCACTCAGACACAGTGAGCTGGGGATCCTTCCTGCTGTGTTTACGGTCTCACTCAGACACAGTGAGCTGGGGATCCTTCCTGCTGTGTTTACTGTCTCACTCGGACACAGTGAGCTGGGGATCCTTCCTGCTGTGTTTACGGTCTCACTCGGACACAGTGAGCTGGGGATCCTTCCTGCTGTGTTTACTGTCTCACTCGGACACAGTGAGCTGGGGATCCTTCCTGCTGTGTTTACTCTCTCACTCAGACACAGTGAGCTGGGGATCCTTCCTGCTGTGTTTACGGTCTCACTCAGACACAGTGAGCTGGGGATCCTTCCTGCTGTGTTTACTGTCTCACTCAGACACAGTGAGCTGGGGATCCTTCCTGCTGTGTTTACTGTCTCACTCGGACACAGTGAGCTGGGGATCCTTCCTGCTGTGTTTACTGTCTCACTCGGACACAGTGAGCTGGGGATCCTTCCTGCTGTGTTTACGGTCTCACTCAGACACAGTGAGCTGGGGATCCTTCCTGCTGTGTTTACTGTCTCACTCAGACACAGTGAGCTGGGGATCCTTCCTGCTGTGTTTACGGTCTCACTCAGACACAGTGAGCTGGGGATCCTTCCTGCTGTGTTTACTGTCTCACTCGGACACAGTGAGCTGGGGATCCTTCCTGCTGTGTTTACTGTCTCACTCAGACACAGTGAGCTGGGGATCCTTCCTGCTGTGTTTACTGTCTCACTCAGACACAGTGAGCTGGGGATCCTTCCTGCTGTGTTTACTCTCTCACTAAGACACAGTGAGCTGGGGATCCTTCCTGCTGTGTTTACTGTCTCACTCAGACACAGTGAGCTGGGGATCCTTCCTGCTGTGTTTACTCTCTCACTCGGACACAGTGAGCTGGGGATCCTTCCTGCTGTGTTTACTCTCTCACTAAGACACAGTGAGCTGGGGATCCTTCCTGCTGTGTTTACTATCTCACTCAGACACAGTGAGCTGGGGATCCTTCCTGCTGTGTTTACTGTCTCACTCAGACACAGTGAGCTGGGGATCCTTCCTGCTGTGTTTACTGTCTCACTCAGACACAGTGAGCTGGGGATCCTTCCTGTTGTGTTTACTGTCTCACTCAGACACAGTGAGCTGGGGATCCTTCCTGCTGTGTTTACGGTCTCACTCGGACACAGTGAGCTGGGGATCCTTCCTGCTGTGTTTCCTGTCTCACTCAGACACAGTGAGCTGGGGATCCTTCCTGCTGTGTTTACGGTCTCACTCGGACACAGTGAGCTGGGGATCCTTCCTGCTGTGTTTACTGTCTCACTCAGACACAGTGAGCTGGGGATCCTTCCTGCTGTGTTTACCGTCTCACTCGGACACAGTGAGCTGGGGATCCTTCCTGCTGTGTTTACTGTCTCACTCAGACACAGTGAGCTGGGGATCCTTCCTGCTGTGTTTACTGTCTCACTCAGACACAGTGAGCTGGGGATCCTTCCTGCTGTGTTTACTGTCTCACTCAGACACAGTGAGCTGGGGATCCTTCCTGCTGTGTTTACTGTCTCACTCAGACACAAGGAGCTGGGGATCCTTCCTGCTGTGTTTACTATCTCACTCAGACACAGTGAGCTGGGGATCGTTCCTGCTGTGTTTACTGTCTCACTCGGACACAGTGAGCTGGGGACCCTTCCTGCTGTGTTTACTATCTCACTCACACACAGTGAGCTGGGGATCGTTCCTGCTGTGTTTACTGTCTCACTCGGACACAGTGAGCTGGGGATCCTTCCTGCAGTGTTTACTGTCTCACTCAGACACAGTGAGCTGGGGATCCTTCCTGCTGTGTTTACTGTCTCACTCAGACACAGTGAGCTGGGGATCCTTCCTGCTGTGTTTACGGTCTCACTCAGACACAGTGAGCTGGGGATCCTTCCTGCTGTGTTTACTGTCTCACTCGGACACAGTGAGCTGGGGATCCTTCCTGCTGTGTTTACTCTCTCACTCAGACACAGTGAGCTGGGGATCCTTCCTGCTGTGTTTACGGTCTCACTCAGACACAGTGAGCTGGGGATCCTTCCTGCTGTGTTTACTGTCTCACTCAGACACAGTGAGCTGGGGATCCTTCCTGCTGTGTTTACTGTCTCACTCGGACACAGTGAGCTGGGGATCCTTCCTGCTGTGTTTACTGTCTCACTCGGACACAGTGAGCTGGGGATCCTTCCTGCTGTGTTTACGGTCTCACTCAGACACAGTGAGCTGGGGATCCTTCCTGCTGTGTTTACTGTCTCACTCAGACACAGTGAGCTGGGGATCCTTCCTGCTGTGTTTACGGTCTCACTCAGACACAGTGAGCTGGGGATCCTTCCTGCTGTGTTTACTGTCTCACTCGGACACAGTGAGCTGGGGATCCTTCCTGCTGTGTTTACTGTCTCACTCAGACACAGTGAGCTGGGGATCCTTCCTGCTGTGTTTACTGTCTCACTCGGACACAGTGAGCTGGGGATCCTTCCTGCTGTGTTTACTCTCTCACTAAGACACAGTGAGCTGGGGATCCTTCCTGCTGTGTTTACTGTCTCACTCAGACACAGTGAGCTGGGGATCCTTCCTGCTGTGTTTACTCTCTCACTCGGACACAGTGAGCTGGGGATCCTTCCTGCTGTGTTTACTCTCTCACTAAGACACAGTGAGCTGGGGATCCTTCCTGCTGTGTTTACTGTCTCACTCAGACACAGTGAGCTGGGGATCCTTCCTGCTGTGTTTACTGTCTCACTCAGACACAGTGAGCTGGGGATCCTTCCTGCTGTGTTTACTGTCTCACTCAGACACAGTGAGCTGGGGATCCTTCCTGTTGTGTTTACTGTCTCACTCAGACACAGTGAGCTGGGGATCCTTCCTGCTGTGTTTACGGTCTCACTCAGACACAGTGAGCTGGGGATCCTTCCTGCTGTGTTTCCTGTCTCACTCAGACACAGTGAGCTGGGGATCCTTCCTGCTGTGTTTACGGTCTCACTCGGACACAGTGAGCTGGGGATCCTTCCTGCTGTGTTTACTGTCTCACTCAGACACAGTGAGCTGGGGATCCTTCCTGCTGTGTTTACTGTCTCACTCAGACACAGTGAGCTGGGGATCCTTCCTGCTGTGTTTACTGTCCCACTCAGACACAGTGAGCTGGGGATCCTTCCTGCTGTGTTTACTGTCTCACTCAGACACAGTGAGCTGGGGATCCTTCCTGCTGTGTTTACTGTCTCACTCAGACACAGTGAGCTGGGGATCCTTCCTGCTGTGTTTACTGTCTCACTCAGACACAAGGAGCTGGGGATCCTTCCTGCTGTGTTTACTATCTCACTCGGACACAGTGAGCTGGGGATCGTTCCTGCTGTGTTTACTGTCTCACTCGGACACAGTGAGCTGGGGATCCTTCCTGCTGTGTTTACTGTCTCACTCAGACACAGTGAGCTGGGGATCCTTCCTGCTGTGTTTACTGTCTCACTCAGACACAGTGAGCTGGGGATCCTTCCTGCTGTGTTTACTGTCTCACTCAGACACAGTGAGCTGGGGATCCTTCCTGCTGTGTTTACTGTCTCACTCGGACACAGTGAGCTGGGGATCCTTCCTGCAGTGTTTACTGTCTCACTCGGACACAGTGAGCTGGGGATCCTTCCTGCTGTGTTTACTGTCTCACTCGGACACAGTGAGCTGGGGATCCTTCCTGCTGTGTTTAGTGTCTCACTCAGACACAGTGAGCTGGGGATCCTTCCTGCTGTGTTTACGGTCTCACTCAGACACAGTGAGCTGGGGATCCTTCCTGCTGTGTTTACTGTCTCACTCGGACACAGTGAGCTGGGGATCCTTCCTGCTGTGTTTACTGTCTCACTCGGACACAGTGAGCTGGGGATCCTTCCTGCTGTGTTTACTGTCTCACTCAGACACAGTGAGCTGGGGATCCTTCCTGCTGTGTTTACGGTCTCACTCAGACACAGTGAGCTGGGGATCCTTCCTGCTGTGTTTACGGTCTCACTCGGACACAGTGAGCTGGGGATCCTTCCTGCTGTGTTTACTCTCTCACTCAGACACAGTGAGCTGGGGATCCTTCCTGCTGTGTTTACTGTCTCACTCAGACACAGTGAGCTGGGGATCCTTCCTGCTGTGTTTACTGTCTCACTCGGACACAGTGAGCTGGGGATCCTTCCTGCTGTGTTTACTGTCTCACTCAGACACAGTGAGCTGGGGATCCTTCCTGCTGTGTTTACTGTCTCACTCGGACACAGTGAGCTGGGATCCTTCCTGCTGTGTTTACTGTCTCACTCGGACACAGTGAGCTGGGGATCCTTCCTGCTGTGTTTACTGTCTCACTCAGACACAGTGAGCTGGGGATCCTTCCTGCTGTGTTTACTGTCTCACTCAGACACAGTGAGCTGGGGATCCTTCCTGCTGTGTTGACTGTCTAACTCAGACACAGTGAGCTGGGGATCCTTCCTGCTGTGTTTACGGTCTCACTCAGACACAGTGAGCTGGGGATCCTTCCTGCTGTGTTTACTCTCTCACTCAGACACAGTGAGCTGGGGATCCTTCCTGCTGTGTTTACTGTCTCACTCAGGACACAGTGAGCTGGGGATCCTTCCTGCTGTGTTTACTGTCTCACTCGGACACAGTGAGCTGGGGATCCTTCCTGATGTGTTTACTGTCTCACTCAGACACAGTGAGCTGGGGATCCTTCCTGCTGTGTTTACTGTCTCACTCGACACAGTGAGCTGGGGATCCTTCCTGCTGTGTTTACTGTCTCACTCAGGACACAGTGAGCTGGGGATCCTTCCTGCTGTGTTTACTGTCTCACTCGGACACAGTGAGCTGGGGATCCTTCCTGCAGTGTTTACTGTCTCACTCAGACACAGTGAGCTGGGGATCCTTCCTGCTGTGTTTACTGTCTCACTCAGACACAGTGAGCTGGGGATCCTTCCTGCTGTGTTTACGGTCTCACTCAGACACAGTGAGCTGGGGATCCTTCCTGCTGTGTTTACTGTCTCACTCGGACACAGTGAGCTGGGGATCCTTCCTGCTGTGTTTACTGTCTCACTCGGACACAGTGAGCTGGGGATCCTTCCTGCTGTGTTTACTCTCTCACTCAGACACAGTGAGCTGGGGATCCTTCCTGCTGTGTTTACTCTCTCACTCAGACACAGTGAGCTGGGGATCCTTCCTGCTGTGTTTACTGTCTCACTCAGACACAGTGAGCTGGGGATCCTTCCTGCTGTGTTTACTGTCTCACTCGGACACAGTGAGCTGGGGATCCTTCCTGCTGTGTTTACTCTCTCACTCAGACACAGTGAGCTGGGGATCCTTCCTGCTGTGTTTACTCGTCTCACTCAGACACAGTGAGCTGGGGATCCTTCCTGCTGTGTTTACGGTCTCACTCAGACACAGTGAGCTGGGGATCCTTCCTGCTGTGTTTACTGTCTCACTCAGACACAGTGAGCTGGGGATCCTTCCTGCTGTGTTTACTGTCTCACTCGGACACAGTGAGCTGGGGGATCCTTCCTGCTGTGTTTACGGTCTCACTCAGACACAGTGAGCTGGGGATCCTTCCTGCTGTGTTTACTGTCTCACTCAGACACAGTGAGCTGGGGATCCTTCCTGCTGTGTTTACGGTCTCACTCAGACACAGTGAGCTGGGGATCCTTCCTGCTGTGTTTACTGTCTCACTCAGACACAGTGAGCTGGGGATCCTTCCTGCTGTGTTTACTGTCTCACTCGGACACAGTGAGCTGGGGATCCTTCCTGCTGTGTTTACTGTCTCACTCAGACACAGTGAGCTGGGGATCCTTCCTGCTGTGTTTACTGTCTCACTCGGACACAGTGAGCTGGGGATCCTTCCTGCTGTGTTTACTGTCTCACTCAGACACAGTGAGCTGGGGATCCTTCCTGCTGTGTTTACTGTCTCACTCAGACACAGTGAGCTGGGGATCCTTCCTGCTGTGTTTACTGTCTCACTCAGACACAGTGAGCTGGGGATCCTTCCTGCTGTGTTTACTGTCTCACTCAGACACAGTGAGCTGGGGATCCTTCCTGCTGTGTTTACTGTCTCACTCAGACACAGTGAGCTGGGGATCCTTCCTGCTGTGTTTACTGTCTCACTCAGACACAGTGAGCTGGGGATCCTTCCTGCTGTGTTTACTGTCTCACTCAGACACAGTGAGCTGGGGATCCTTCCTGCTGTGTTTACTGTCTCACTCAGACACAGTGAGCTGGGGATCCTTCCTGCTGTGTTTACGGTCTCACTCAGACACAGTGAGCTGGGGATCCTTCCTGCTGTGTTTACTGTCTCACTCAGACACAGTGAGCTGGGGATCCTTCCTGCTGTGTTTACGGTCTCACTCAGGACACAGTGAGCTGGGGATCCTTCCTGCTGTGTTTACTGTCTCACTCAGACACAGTGAGCTGGGGGATCCTTCCTGCTGTGTTTACTGTCTCACTCAGACACAGTGAGCTGGGGATCCTTCCTGCTGTGTTTACGTGTCTCACTCAGACACAGTGAGCTGGGGATCCTTCCTGCTGTGTTTACTGTCTCACTCAGACACAGTGAGCTGGGGATCCTTCCTGCTGTGTTTACTGTCTCACTCAGACACAGTGAGCTGGGGATCCTTCCTGCTGTGTTTACTGTCTCACTCAGACACAGTGAGCTGGGGATCCTTCCTGCTGTGTTTACTGTCTCACTCAGACACAGTGAGCTGGGGATCCTTCCTGCTGTGTTTACTGTCTCACTCAGACACAGTGAGCTGGGGATCCTTCCTGCTGTGTTTACTGTCTCACTCAGACACAGTGAGCTGGGGATCCTTCCTGCTGTGTTTACTGTCTCACTCAGACACAGTGAGCTGGGGATCCTTCCTGCTGTGTTTACTGTCTCACTCAGACACAGTGAGCTGGGGATCCTTCCTGCTGTGTTTACTGTCTCACTCAGACACAGTGAGCTGGGGATCCTTCCTGCTGTGTTTACGGTCTCACTCGGACACAGTGAGCTGGGGATCCTTCCTGCTGTGTTTACTGTCTCACTCAGACACAGTGAGCTGGGGATCCTTCCTGCTGTGTTTACTGTCTCACTCAGACACAGTGAGCTGGGGATCCTTCCTGCTGTGTTTACTGTCTCACTCAGACACAGTGAGCTGGGGATCCTTCCTGCTGTGTTTACTGTCTCACTCAGACACAGTGAGCTGGGGATCCTTCCTGCTGTGTTTACGTCTCACTCGGACACAGTGAGCTGGGGATCCTTCCTGCTGTGTTTACTGTCTCACTCAGACACAGTGAGCTGGGGATCCTTCCTGCTGTGTTTACGGTCTCACTCAGACACAGTGAGCTGGGGATCCTTCCTGCTGTGTTTACTGTCTCACTCAGACACAGTGAGCTGGGGATCCTTCCTGCTGTGTTTACTGTCTCACTCAGACACAGTGAGCTGGGGATCCTTCCTGCTGTGTTTACGGTCTCACTCAGACACAGTGAGCTGGGGATCCTTCCTGCTGTGTTTACTGTCTCACTCAGACACAGTGAGCTGGGGATCCTTCCTGCTGTGTTTACGGTCTCACTCAGACACAGTGAGCTGGGGATCCTTCCTGCTGTGTTTACTGTCTCACTCAGACACAGTGAGCTGGGGATCCTTCCTGCTGTGTTTACTGTCTCACTCGGACACAGTGAGCTGGGGATCCTTCCTGCTGTGTTTACTGTCTCACTCAGACACAGTGAGCTGGGGATCCTTCCTGCTGTGTTTACTGTCTCACTCAGACACAGTGAGCTGGGGATCCTTCCTGCTGTGTTTACTGTCTCACTCAGACACAGTGAGCTGGGGATCCTTCTGCTGTGTTTACTGTCTCACTCAGACACAGTGAGCTGGGGATCCCTTCCTGCTGTGTTTACTGTCTCACTCAGACACAGTGAGCTGGGGATCCTTCCTGCTGTGTTTACTGTCTCACTCAGGACACAGTGAGCTGGGGATCCTTCCTGCTGTGTTTACTGTCTCACTCAGACACAGTGAGCTGGGGATCCTTCCTGCTGGTGTTTACTGTCTCACTCAGACACAGTGAGCTGGGGATCCTTCCTGCTGTGTTTACGGTCTCACTCAGGACACAGTGAGCTGGGGATCCTTCCTGCTGTGTTTACTGTCTCACTCAGGACACAGTGAGCTGGGGATCCTTCCTGCTGTGTTTACGGTCTCACTCGGACACAGTGAGCTGGGGGATCCTTCCTGCTGTGTTTACTGCTCTCACTCAGGACACAGTGAGCTGGGGATCCTTCCTGCTGTGTTTACTGTCTCACTCAGACACAGTGAGCTGGGGATCCTTCCTGCTGTGTTTACGGTCTCACTCAGACACAGTGAGCTGGGGATCCTTCCTGCTGTGTTTACTGTCTCACTCAGACACAGTGAGCTGGGGATCCTTCCTGCTGTGTTTACTGTCTCACTCAGACACAGTGAGCTGGGGATCCTTCCTGCTGTGTTTACTGTCTCACTCGGACACAGTGAGCTGGGGATCCTTCCTGCTGTGTTTACTGTCTCACTCAGACACAGTGAGCTGGGGATCCTTCCTGCTGTGTTTACGGTCTCACTCAGACACAGTGAGCTGGGGGATCCTTCCTGCTGTGTTTACTGTCTCACTCAGGACACAGTGAGCTGGGGATCCTTCCTGCTGTGTTTACTGTCTCACTCGGACACAGTGAGCTGGGGATCCTTCCTGCTGTGTTTACTGTCTCACTCAGACACAGTGAGCTGGGGATCCTTCCTGCCTGTGTTTACTGTCTCACTCAGACACAGTGAGCTGGGGATCCTTCCTGCTGTGTTTACGGTCTCACTCGGACACAGTGAGCTGGGGATCCTTCCTGCTGTGTTTACTGTCTCAGGGCTGGGTACTTCTGACACAGTGAGCTGGGGATCCTTCCTGCTGTGTTTAGGGGATCCTTCCTGCTGTGTTTACGGTCTCACTCAGACACAGTGAGCTGGGGATCCTTCCTGCTGTGTTTACGGTCTCACTCGGACACAGTGAGCTGGGGATCCTTCCTGCTGTGTTTACTGTCTCACTCAGACACAGTGAGCTGGGGATCCTTCCTGCTGTGTTTACTGTCTCACTCAGACACAGTGAGCTGGGGATCCTTCCTGCTGTGTTTACTGTCTCACTCAGACACAGTGAGCTGGGGATCCTTCCTGCTGTGTTTACTGTCTCACTCAGACACAGTGATCTGGGGATCCTTCCTGCTGTGTTTACTGTCTCACTCAGACACAGTGAGCTGGGGATCCTTCCTGCTGTGTTTACTGTCTCACTCAGACACAAGGAGCTGGGGATCCTTCCTGCTGTGTTTACTATCTCACTCGGACACAGTGAGCTGGGGATCGTTCCTGCTGTGTTTACTGTCTCACTCGGACACAGTGAGCTGGGGATCCTTCCTGCTGTGTTTACTGTCTCACTCAGACACAGTGAGCTGGGGATCCTTCCTGCTGTGTTTACTGTCTCACTCAGACACAGTGAGCTGGGGATCCTTCCTGCTGTGTTTACTGTCTCACTCGGACACAGTGAGCTGGGGATCCTTCCTGCTGTGTTTACTGTCTCACTCGGACACAGTGAGCTGGGGATCCTTCCTGCTGTGTTTACTGTCTCACTCGGACACAGTGAGCTGGGGATCCTTCCTGCTGTGTTTACTGTCTCACTCGGACACAGTGAGCTGGGGATCCTTCCTGCTGTGTTTAGTGTCTCACTCAGACACAGTGAGCTGGGGATCCTTCCTGCTGTGTTTACTGTCTCACTCGGACACAGTGAGCTGGGGATCCTTCCTGCTGTGTTTACTGTCTCACTCGGACACAGTGAGCTGGGGATCCTTCCTGCTGTGTTTACTGTCTCACTCGGACACAGTGAGCTGGGGATCCTTCCTGCTGTGTTTACTCTCTCACTCAGACACAGTGAGCTGGGGATCCTTCCTGCTGTGTTTACGGTCTCACTCGGACACAGTGAGCTGGGGATCCTTCCTGCTGTGTTTACGGTCTCACTCGGACACAGTGAGCTGGGGATCCTTCCTGCTGTGTTTACTCTCTCACTCAGACACAGTGAGCTGGGGATCCTTCCTGCTGTGTTTACTGTCTCACTCAGACACAGTGAGCTGGGGATCCTTCCTGCTGTGTTTACTGTCTCACTCGGACACAGTGAGCTGGGGATCCTTCCTGCTGTGTTTACTGTCTCACTCAGACACAGTGAGCTGGGGATCCTTCCTGCTGTGTTTACTGTCTCACTCGGACACAGTGAGCTGGGGATCCTTCCTGCTGTGTTTACTGTCTCACTCGGACACAGTGAGCTGGGGATCCTTCCTGCTGTGTTTACTGTCTCACTCAGACACAGTGAGCTGGGGATCCTTCCTGCTGTGTTTACTGTCTCACTCAGACACAGTGAGCTGGGGATCCTTCCTGCTGTGTTGACTGTCTAACTCAGACACAGTGAGCTGGGGATCCTTCCTGCTGTGTTTACGGTCTCACTCAGACACAGTGAGCTGGGGATCCTTCCTGCTGTGTTTACTCTCTCACTCAGACACAGTGAGCTGGGGATCCTTCCTGCTGTGTTTACTGTCTCACTCAGACACAGTGAGCTGGGGATCCTTCCTGCTGTGTTTACTGTCTCACTCGGACACAGTGAGCTGGGGATCCTTCCTGATGTGTTTACTGTCTCACTCAGACACAGTGAGCTGGGGATCCTTCCTGCTGTGTTTACTATCTCACTCAGACACAGTGAGCTGGGGATCGTTCCTGCTGTGTTTACTGTCTCACTCGGACACAGTGAGCTGGGGACCCTTCCTGCTGTGTTTACTATCTCACTCAGACACAGTGAGCTGGGGATCGTTCCTGCTGTGTTTACTGTCTCACTCGGACACAGTGAGCTGGGGATCCTTCCTGCAGTGTTTACTGTCTCACTCAGACACAGTGAGCTGGGGATCCTTCCTGCTGTGTTTACTGTCTCACTCAGACACAGTGAGCTGGGGATCCTTCCTGCTGTGTTTACGGTCTCACTCAGACACAGTGAGCTGGGGATCCTTCCTGCTGTGTTTACTGTCTCACTCGGACACAGTGAGCTGGGGAACCTTCCTGCTGTGTTTACGGTCTCACTCGGACACAGTGAGCTGGGGATCCTTCCTGCTGTGTTTACTGTCTCACTCGGACACAGTGAGCTGGGGATCCTTCCTGCTGTGTTTACTCTCTCACTCAGACACAGTGAGCTGGGGATCCTTCCTGCTGTGTTTACGGTCTCACTCAGACACAGTGAGCTGGGGATCCTTCCTGCTGTGTTTACTGTCTCACTCAGACACAGTGATCTGGGGATCCTTCCTGCTGTGTTTACTGTCTCACTCGGACACAGTGAGCTGGGGATCCTTCCTGCTGTGTTTACTGTCTCAAGCGGACACAGTGAGCTGGGGATCCTTCCTGCTGTGTTTACGGTCTCACTCAGACACAGTGAGCTGGGGATCCTTCCTGCTGTGTTTACTGTCTCACTCAGACACAGTGAGCTGGGGATCCTTCCTGCTGTGTTTACGGTCTCACTCAGACACAGTGAGCTGGGGATCCTTCCTGCTGTGTTTACTGTCTCACTCGGACACAGTGAGCTGGGGATCCTTCCTGCTGTGTTTACTGTCTCACTCAGACACAGTGAGCTGGGGATCCTTCCTGCTGTGTTTACTGTCTCACTCGGACACAGTGAGCTGGGGATCCTTCCTGCTGTGTTTACTCTCTCACTAAGACACAGTGAGCTGGGGATCCTTCCTGCTGTGTGTACTGTCTCACTCAGACACAGTGAGCTGGGGATCCTTCCTGCTGTGTTTACTCTCTCACTCGGACACAGTGAGCTGGGGATCCTTCCTGCTGTGTTTACTCTCTCACTCAGACACAGTGAGCTGGGGATCCTTCCTGCTGTGTTTACTGTCTCACTCAGACACAGTGAGCTGGGGATCCTTCCTGCTGTGTTTGCTGTCTCACTCAGACACAGTGAGCTGGGGATCCTTCCTGCTGTGTTTACTGTCTCACTCAGACACAGTGAGCTGGGGATCCTTCCTGCTGTGTTTACTGTCTCACTCAGACACAGTGAGCTGGGGATCCTTCCTGCTGTGTTTACTGTCTCACTCAGACACAGTGAGCTGGGGATCCTTCCTGCTGTGTTTACTGTCTCACTCAGACACAGTGAGCTGGGGATCCTTCCTGCTGTGTTTACTGTCTCACTCAGACACAGTGAGCTGGGGATCCTTCCTGTTGTGTTTACTGTCTCACTCAGACACAGTGAGCTGGGGATCCTTCCTGCTGTGTTTACGGTCTCACTCAGACACAGTGAGCTGGGGATCCTTCCTGCTGTGTTTCCTGTCTCACTCAGACACAGTGAGCTGGGGATCCTTCCTGCTGTGTTTACGGTCTCACTCGGACACAGTGAGCTGGGGATCCTTCCTGCTGTGTTTACTGTCTCACTCAGACACAGTGAGCTGGGGATCCTTCCTGCTGTGTTTACTGTCTCACTCAGACACAGTGAGCTGGGGATCCTTCCTGCTGTGTTTACTGTCTCACTCAGACACAGTGAGCTGGGGATCCTTCCTGCTGTGTTTACTGTCTCACTCAGACACAGTGATCTGGGGATCCTTCCTGCTGTGTTTACTGTCTCACTCAGACACAGTGAGCTGGGGATCCTTCCTGCTGTGTTTACTGTCTCACTCAGACACAAGGAGCTGGGGATCCTTCCTGCTGTGTTTACTATCTCACTCGGACACAGTGAGCTGGGGATCGTTCCTGCTGTGTTTACTGTCTCACTCGGACACAGTGAGCTGGGGATCCTTCCTGCTGTGTTTACTGTCTCACTCAGACACAGTGAGCTGGGGATCCTTCCTGCTGTGTTTACTGTCTCACTCGGACACAGTGAGCTGGGGATCCTTCCTGCTGTGTTTACTGTCTCACTCGGACACAGTGAGCTGGGGATCCTTCCTGCTGTGTTTACTGTCTCACTCGGACACAGTGAGCTGGGGATCCTTCCTGCTGTGTTTACTGTCTCACTCGGACACAGTGAGCTGGGGATCCTTCCTGCTGTGTTTACTGTCTCACTCGGACACAGTGAGCTGGGGATCCTTCCTGCTGTGTTTACTGTCTCACTCGGACACAGTGAGCTGGGGATCCTTCCTGCTGTGTTTACTGTCTCACTCGGACACAGTGAGCTGGGGATCCTTCCTGCTGTGTTTACTGTCTCACTCGGACACAGTGAGCTGGGGATCCTTCCTGCTGTGTTTACTGTCTCACTCGGACACAGTGAGCTGGGGATCCTTCCTGCTGTGTTTACTGTCTCACTCGGACACAGTGAGCTGGGGATCCTTCCTGCTGTGTTTACTGTCTCACTCGGACACAGTGAGCTGGGGATCCTTCCTGCTGTGTTTACTGTCTCACTCAGACACAGTGAGCTGGGGATCCTTCCTGCTGTGTTTACGGTCTCACTCAGACACAGTGAGCTGGGGATCCTTCCTGCTGTGTTTACGGTCTCACTCGGACACAGTGAGCTGGGGATCCTTCCTGCTGTGTTTACTCTCTCACTCAGACACAGTGAGCTGGGGATCCTTCCTGCTGTGTTTACTGTCTCACTCAGACACAGTGAGCTGGGGATCCTTCCTGCTGTGTTTACTGTCTGACTCGGACACAGTGAGCTGGGGATCCTTCCTGCTGTGTTTACTGTCTCACTCAGACACAGTGAGCTGGGGATCCTTCCTGCTGTGTTTACTGTCTCACTCGGACACAGTGAGCTGGGGATCCTTCCTGCTGTGTTTACTGTCTCACTCGGACACAGTGAGCTGGGGATCCTTCCTGCTGTGTTTACTGTCTCACTCAGACACAGTGAGCTGGGGATCCTTCCTGCTGTGTTTACTGTCTCACTCAGACACAGTGAGCTGGGGATCCTTCCTGCTGTGTTGACTGTCTAACTCAGACACAGTGAGCTGGGGATCCTTCCTGCTGTGTTTACGGTCTCACTCAGACACAGTGAGCTGGGGATCCTTCCTGCTGTGTTTACTCTCTCACTCAGACACAGTGAGCTGGGGATCCTTCCTGCTGTGTTTACTGTCTCACTCAGACACAGTGAGCTGGGGATCCTTCCTGCTGTGTTTACTGTCTCACTCGGACACAGTGAGCTGGGGATCCTTCCTGATGTGTTTACTGTCTCACTCAGACACAGTGAGCTGGGGATCCTTCCTGCTGTGTTTACTGTCTCACTCGGACACAGTGAGCTGGGGATCCTTCCTGCTGTGTTTACTGTCTCACTCAGACACAGTGAGCTGGGGATCCTTCCTGCTGTGTTTACTGTCTCACTCGGACACAGTGAGCTGGGGATCCTTCCTGCAGTGTTTACTGTCTCACTCAGACACAGTGAGCTGGGGATCCTTCCTGCTGTGTTTACTGTCTCACTCAGACACAGTGAGCTGGGGATCCTTCCTGCTGTGTTTACGGTCTCACTCAGACACAGTGAGCTGGGGATCCTTCCTGCTGTGTTTACTGTCTCACTCGGACACAGTGAGCTGGGGATCCTTCCTGCTGTGTTTACGGTCTCACTCGGACACAGTGAGCTGGGGATCCTTCCTGCTGTGTTTACGGTCTCACTCGGACACAGTGAGCTGGGGATCCTTCCTGCTGTGTTTACTCTCTCACTCAGACACAGTGAGCTGGGGATCCTTCCTGCTGTGTTTACGGTCTCACTCAGACACAGTGAGCTGGGGATCCTTCCTGCTGTGTTTACTGTCTCACTCAGACACAGTGAGCTGGGGATCCTTCCTGCTGTGTTTACTGTCTCACTCGGACACAGTGAGCTGGGGATCCTTCCTGCTGTGTTTACTGTCTCACTCGGACACAGTGAGCTGGGGATCCTTCCTGCTGTGTTTACGGTCTCACTCAGACACAGTGAGCTGGGGATCCTTCCTGCTGTGTTTACTGTCTCACTCAGACACAGTGAGCTGGGGATCCTTCCTGCTGTGTTTACGGTCTCACTCAGACACAGTGAGCTGGGGATCCTTCCTGCTGTGTTTACTGTCTCACTCGGACACAGTGAGCTGGGGATCCTTCCTGCTGTGTTTACTGTCTCACTCAGACACAGTGAGCTGGGGATCCTTCCTGATGTGTTTACTGTCTCACTCGGACACAGTGAGCTGGGGATCCTTCCTGCTGTGTTTACTCTCTCACTAAGACACAGTGAGCTGGGGATCCTTCCTGCTGTGTTTACTGTCTCACTCAGACACAGTGAGCTGGGGATCCTTCCTGCTGTGTTTACTCTCTCACTCGGACACAGTGAGCTGGGGATCCTTCCTGCTGTGTTTACTCTCTCACTAAGACACAGTGAGCTGGGGATCCTTCCTGCTGTGTTTACTGTCTCACTCAGACACAGTGAGCTGGGGATCCTTCCTGCTGTGTTTACTGTCTCACTCAGACACAGTGAGCTGGGGATCCTTCCTGCTGTGTTTACTGTCTCACTCAGACACAGTGAGCTGGGGATCCTTCCTGTTGTGTTTACTGTCTCACTCAGACACAGTGAGCTGGGGATCCTTCCTGCTGTGTTTACGGTCTCACTCAGACACAGTGAGCTGGGGATCCTTCCTGCTGTGTTTACTGTCTCACTCAGACACAGTGAGCTGGGGATCCTTCCTGCTGTGTTTACGGTCTCACTCGGACACAGTGAGCTGGGGATCCTTCCTGCTGTGTTTACTGTCTCACTCAGACACAGTGAGCTGGGGATCCTTCCTGCTGTGTTTACTGTCTCACTCAGACACAGTGAGCTGGGGATCCTTCCTGCTGTGTTTACGGTCTCACTCGGACACAGTGAGCTGGGGATCCTTCCTGCTGTGTTTACTGTCTCACTCAGACACAGTGAGCTGGGGATCCTTCCTGCTGTGTTTACTGTCTCACTCAGACACAGTGAGCTGGGGATCCTTCCTGCTGTGTTTACTGTCTCACTCAGACACAGTGAGCTGGGGATCCTTCCTGCTGTGTTTACTGTCTCACTCAGACACAGTGAGCTGGGGATCCTTCCTGCTGTGTTTACGGTCTCACTCAGACACAGTGAGCTGGGGATCCTTCCTG
Source organism: Chiloscyllium punctatum (assembly GCF_047496795.1). Lineage (NCBI taxonomy): Eukaryota > Metazoa > Chordata > Chondrichthyes > Orectolobiformes > Hemiscylliidae > Chiloscyllium > Chiloscyllium punctatum. The sequence goes on from NC_092741.1 coordinate 5,984,476, forward strand.
CTGTGTTTACTATCTCACTCAGACACAGTGAGCTGGGGATCCTTCCTGCTGTGTTTACTGTCTCACTCAGACACAGTGAGCTGGGGATCCTTCCTGCTGTGTTTACTGTCGCACTCAGACACAGTGAGCTGGGGATCCTTCCTGCTGTGTTTACTTTCTCACTCAGACACAGTGAGCTGGGGATCCTTCCTGCTGTGTTTACTGTCTCACTCAGACACAGTGAGCTGGGGATCCTTCCTGCTGTGTTTACGGTCTCACTCGGACACAGTGAGCTGGGGATCCTTCCTGCTGTGTTTACTGTCTCACTCAGACACAGTGAGCTGGGGATCCTTCCTGCTGTGTTTACTGTCTCACTCAGACACAGTGAGCTGGGGATCCTTCCTGCTGTGTTTACGGTCTCACTCAGACACAGTGAGCTGGGGATCCTTCCTGCTGTGTTTACTGTCTCACTCAGACACAGTGAGCTGGGGATCCTTCCTGCTGTGTTTACTGTCGCACTCAGACACAGTGAGCTGGGGATCCTTCCTGCTGTGTTTACTTTCTCACTCAGACACAGTGAGCTGGGGATCCTTCCTGCTGTGTTTACTGTCTCACTCAGACACAGTGAGCTGGGGATCCTTCCTGCTGTGTTTACGGTCTCACTCGGACACAGTGAGCTGGGGATCCTTCCTGCTGTGTTTACTGTCTCACTCAGACACAGTGAGCTGGGGATCCTTCCTGCTGTGTTTACTGTCTCACTCAGACACAGTGAGCTGGGGATCCTTCCTGCTGTGTTTACGGTCTCACTCAGACACAGTGAGCTGGGGATCCTTCCTGCTGTGTTTACTGTCTCACTCAGACACAGTGAGCTGGGGATCCTTCCTGCTGTGTTTACGGTCTCACTCGGACACAGTGAGCTGGGGATCCTTCCTGCTGTGTTTACTGTCTCACTCAGACACAGTGAGCTGGGGATCCTTCCTGCTGTGTTTACGGTCTCACTCAGACACAGTGAGCTGGGGATCCTTCTTGCTGTGTTTACCGTCTCACTCAGACGCAGTGAGCTGGGGATCCTTCCTGCTGTGTTTACTGTCTCACTCAGACACAGTGAGCTGGGGATCCTTCCTGCTGTGTTTACGGTCTCACTCGGACACAGTGAGCTGGGGATCCTTCCTGCTGTGTTTACTGTCTCACTCAGACACAGTGAGCTGGGGATCCTTCCTGCTGTGTTTACTCTCTCACTCAGACACAGTGAGCTGGGGATCCTTCCTGCTGTGTTTACGGTCTCACTCAGACACAGTGAGCTGGGGATCCTTCCTGCTGTGTTTACTGTCTCACTCAGACACAGTGAGCTGGGGATCCTTCCTGCTGTGTTTACTGTCTCACTCAGACACAGTGAGCTGGGGATCCTTCCTGCTGTGTTTACGGTCTCACTCAGACACAGTGAGCTGGGGATCCTTCCTGCTGTGTTTACGGTCTCACTCAGACACAGTGAGCTGGGGATCCTTCCTGCTGTGTTTACTCTCTCACTCAGACACAGTGAGCTGGGGATCCTTCCTGCTGTGTTTACTGTCTCACTCAGACACAGTGAGCTGGGGATCCTTCCTGCTGTGTTTACTCTCTCACTCAGACACAGTGAGCTGGGGATCCTTCCTGCTGTGTTTACTGTCTCACTCAGACACAGTGAGCTGGGGATCCTTCCTGCTGTGTTTACGGTCTCACTCGGACACAGTGAGCTGGGGATCCTTCCTGCTGTGTTTACTGTCTCACTCAGACACAGTGAGCTGGGGATCCTTCCTGCTGTGTTTACTGTCTCACTCAGACACAGTGAGCTGGGGATCCTTCCTGCTGTGTTTACTGTCTCACTCAGACACAGTGAGCTGGGGATCCTTCCTGCTGTGTTTACTGTCTCACTCAGACACAGTGAGCTGGGGATCCTTCCTGCTGTGTTTACTGTCTCACTCAGACACAGTGAGCTGGGGATCCTTCCTGCTGTGTTTACTCTCTCACTCAGACACAGTGAGCTGGGGATCCTTCCTGCTGTGTTTACTCTCTCACTCGGACACAGTGAGCTGGGGATCCTTCCTGCTGTGTTTACTGTCTCACTCAGACACAGTGAGCTGGGGATCCTTCCTGCTGTGTTTACTGTCTCACTCGGACACAGTGAGCTGGGGATCCTTCCTGCTGTGTTTACGGTCTCACTCAGACACAGTGAGCTGGGGATCCTTCCTGCTGTGTTTACTATCTCACTCAGACACAGTGAGCTGGGGATCCTTCCTGCCGTGTTTACTGTCTCACTCGGACACAGTGAGCTGGGGATCCTTCCTGCTGTGTTTACTATCTCACTCAGACACAGTGAGCTGGGGATCCTTCCTGCAGTGTTTACTGTCTCACTCGGAAACAGTAAGCTGGGGATCCTTCCTGCTGTGTTTACGGTCTCACTCAGACACAGTGAGCTGGGGATCCTTCCTGCTGTGTTTACTGTCTCACTCGGACACTGTGAGCTGGGGATCCTTCCTGCTGTGTTTACTCTCTCACTCAGACACAGTGAGCTGGGGATCCTTCCTGCTGTGTTTACTGTCTCCCTCAGACACAGTGAGCTGGGGATCCTTCCTGCTGTGTTTACTGTCTCACTCAGACACAGTGAGCTGGGGATCCTTCCTGCTGTGTTTACTCTCTCACTCAGACACAGTGAGCTGGGGATTCTTCCTGCTGTGTTTACTCTCTCACTCAGACACAGTGAGCTGGGGATCCTTCCTGCTGTGTTTACTGGCTCACTTGGACACAGTGAGCTGGGGATCGTTCCTGCTGTGTTTACTGTCTCACTCAGACACAGTGAGCTGGGGGTCCTTCCTGCTGTGTTTACTGTCTCACTCAGACACAGTGAGCTGGGGATCCTTCCTGCTGTGTTTACTGTCTCACTCAGACACAGTGAGCTGGGGATCCTTCCTGCTGTGTTTACTGTCTCACTCGGACACAGTGAGCTGGGGATCCTTCCTGCTGTGTTTACGGTCTCACTCAGACACAGTGAGCTGGGGATCCTTCCTGCTGTGTTTACTGTCTCACTCAGACACAGTGAGCTGGGGATCCTTCCTGCTGTGTTTACTGTCTCACTCAGACACAGTGAGCTGGGGATCCTTCCTGCTGTGTTTACTGTCTCACTCGGACACAGTGAGCTGGGGATCCTTCCTGCTGTGTTTACTGTCTCACTCAGACACAGTGAGCTGGGGATCCTTCCTGCTGTGTTTACTCTCTCACTCGGACACAGTGAGCTGGGGATCCTTCCTGCTGTGTTTACTCTCTCACTCAGACACAGTGAGCTGGGGATCCCTCCTGCTGTGTTTACTCTCTCACTCAGACACAGTGAGCTGGGGATCCTTCCTGCTGTGTTTACTGTCTCACTCAGACACAGTGAGCTGGGGATCCTTCCTGCTGTGTTTACTGTCTCACTCGGACACAGTGAGCTGGGGATCCTTCCTGCTGTGTTTACGGTCTCACTCGGACACAGTGAGCTGGGGATCCTTCCTGCTGTGTTTACTCTCTCACTCGGACACAGTGAGCTGGGGATCCTTCCTGCTGTGTTTACGGTCTCACTCAGACACAGTGAGCTGGGGATCCTTCCTGCTGTGTTTACTGTCTCACTCAGACACAGTGAGCTGGGGATCCTTCCTGCTGTGTTTACTCTCTCACTCAGACACAGTGAGCTGGGGATCCTTCCTGCTGTGTTTACGGTCTCACTCAGACACAGTGAGCTGGGGATCCTTCCTGCTGTGTTTACGGTCTCACTCAGACACAGTGAGCTGGGTATCCTTCCTGCTGTGTTTACTGTCTCACTCAGACACAGTGAGCTGGGGATCCTTCCTGCTGTGTTTACTCTCTCACTAAGACACAGTGAGCTGGGGATCCTTCCTGCTGTGTTTACTGTCTCACTCAGACACAGTGAGCTGGGGATCCTTCCTGCTGTGTTTACTGTCTCACTCAGACACAGTGAGCTGGGGATCCTTCCTGCTGTGTTTACTGTCTCACTCGGACACAGTGAGCTGGGGATCCTTCCTGCTGTGTTTACTGTCTCACTCAGACACAGTGAGCTGTGGATCCTTCCTGCTGTGTTTACGGTCTCACTCAGACACAGTGAGCTGGGTATCCTTCCTGCTGTGTTTACTCTCTCACTCAGACACAGTGAGCTGGGGATCCTTCCTGCTGTGTTTACTGTCTCACTCAGACACAGTGAGCTGGGGATCCTTCCTGCTGTGTTTACTGTCTCACTCAGACACAGTGAGCTGGGGATCCTTCCTGCTGTGTTTACTGTCTCACTCAGACACAGTGAGCTGGGGATCCTTCCTGCTGTGTTTACGGTCTCACTCGGACACAGTGAGCTGGGGATCCTTCCTGCTGTGTTTACTCTCTCACTCAGACACAGTGAGCTGGGGATCCTTCCTGCTGTGTTTACTGTCTCACTCGGACACAGTGAGCTGGGGATCCTTCCTGCTGTGTTTACTGTCTCACTCAGACACAGTGAGCTGGGGATCCTTCCTGCTGTGTTTACTCTCTCACTCAGACACAGTGAGCTGGGGATCCTTCCTGCTGTGTTTACTGTCTCACTCGGACACAGTGAGCTGGGGATCCTTCCTGCTGTGTTTACTGTCTCACTCAGACACAGTGAGCTGGGGATCCTTCCTGCTGTGTTTACTGTCTCACTCGGACACAGTGAGCTGGGGATCCTTCCTGCTGTGTTTACTGTCTCACTCGGACACTGTGAGCTGGGGATCCTTCCTGCTGTGTTTACTGTCTCACTCAGACACAGTGAGCTGGGGATCCTTCCTGCTGTGTTTACTGTCTCCCTCAGACACAGTGAGCTGGGGATCCTTCCTGCTGTGTTTACTGTCTCACTCAGACACAGTGAGCTGGGGATCCTTCCTGCTGTGTTTACTCTCTCACTCAGACACAGTGAGCTGGGGATTCTTCCTGCTGTGTTTACTCTCTCACTCAGACACAGTGAGCTGGGGATCCTTCCTGCTGTGTTTACTGTCTCACTTGGACACAGTGAGCTGGGGATCGTTCCTGCTGTGTTTACTCTCTCACTCAGACACAGTGAGCTGGGGGTCCTTCCTGCTGTGTTTACTGTCTCACTCAGACACAGTGAGCTGGGGATCCTTCCTGCTGTGTTTACGGTCTCACTCAGACACAGTGAGCTGGGGATCCTTCCTGCTGTGTTTACTGTCTCACTCAGACACAGTGAGCTGGGGATCCTTCCTGCTGTGTTTACTGTCTCACTCGGACACAGTGAGCTGGGGATCCTTCCTGCTGTGTTTACTGTCTCACTCAGACACAGTGAGCTGGGGATCCTTCCTGCTGTGTTTACTCTCTCACTCGGACACAGTGAGCTGGGGATCCTTCCTGCTGTGTTTACTCTCTCACTCAGACACAGTGAGCTGGGGATCCCTCCTGCTGTGTTTACTCTCTCACTCAGACACAGTGAGCTGGGGATCCTTCCTGCTGTGTTTACTGTCTCACTCGGACACAGTGAGCTGGGGATCCTTCCTGCTGTGTTTACTGTCTCACTCGGACACTGTGAGCTGGGGATCCTTCCTGCTGTGTTTACTGTCTCACTCAGACACAGTGAGCTGGGGATTCTTCCTGCTGTGTTTACTGTCTCACTCAGACACAGTGAGCTGGGGATCCTTCCTGCTGTGTTTACTGTCTCACTCAGACACAGTGAGCTGGGGATCCTTCCTGCTGTGTTTACTCTCTCACTCGGACACAGTGAGCTGGGGATCCTTCCTGCTGTGTTTACTGTCTCACTCGGACACAGTGAGCGGGGGATCCTTCCTGCTGTGTTTACTCTCTCCCTCAGACACAGTGAGCTGGGGATCCTTCCTGCTGTGTTTACTCTCTCACTCAGACACAGTGAGCTGGGGATCCTTCCTGCTGTGTTTACTCTCTCACTCAGACACAGTGAGCTGGGGATCCTTCCTGCTGTGTTTACTGTCTCACTCAGACACAGTGAGCTGGGGATCCTTCCTGCTGTGTTTACTGTCTCACTCAGACACAGTGAGCTGGGGATCCTTCCTGCTGTGTTTACGGTCTCACTCAGACACAGTGAGCTGGGGATCCTTCCTGCTGTGTTTACTGTCTCACTCGGACACAGTGAGCTGGGGATCCTTCCTGCTGTGTTTACTCTCTCACTCAGACACAGTGAGCTGGGGATCCTTCCTGCTGTGTTTACTATCTCACTCAGACACAGTGAGCTGGGGATCCTTCCTGCCGTGTTTACTGTCTCACTCGGACACAGTGAGCTGGGGATCCTTCCTGCTGTGTTTACTATCTCACTCAGACACAGTGAGCTGGGGATCCTTCCTGCAGTGTTTACTGTCTCACTCGGACACAGTGAGCTGGGGATCCTTCCTGCTGTGTTTACGGTCTCACTCAGACACAGTGAGCTGGGGATCCTTCCTGCTGTGTTTACTGTCTCACTCGGACACTGTGAGCTGGGGATCCTTCCTGCTGTGTTTACTGTCTCACTCAGACACAGTGAGCTGGGGATCCTTCCTGCTGTGTTTACTGTCTCCCTCAGACACAGTGAGCTGGGGATCCTTCCTGCTGTGTTTACTGTCTCACTCAGACACAGTGAGCTGGGGATCCTTCCTGCTGTGTTTACTCTCTCACTCAGACACAGTGAGCTGGGGATTCTTCCTGCTGTGTTTACTCTCTCACTCAGACACAGTGAGCTGGGGATCCTTCCTGCTGTGTTTACTGTCTCACTTGGACACAGTGAGCTGGGGATCGTTCCTGCTGTGTTTACTCTCTCACTCAGACACAGTGAGCTGGGGGTCCTTCCTGCTGTGTTTACTGTCTCACTCAGACACAGTGAGCTGGGGATCCTTCCTGCTGTGTTTACGGTCTCACTCAGACACAGTGAGCTGGGGATCCTTCCTGCTGTGTTTACTGTCTCACTCAGACACAGTGAGCTGGGGATCCTTCCTGCTGTGTTTACTGTCTCACTCAGACACAGTGAGCTGGGGATCCTTCCTGCTGTGTTTACTGTCTCACTCGGACACAGTGAGCTGGGGATCCTTCCTGCTGTGTTTACTGTCTCACTCAGACACAGTGAGCTGGGGATCCTTCCTGCTGTGTTTACTGTCTCACTCAGACACAGTGAGCTGGGGATCCTTCCTGCTGTGTTTACTGTCTCACTCGGACACAGTGATCTGGGGATCCTTCCTGCTGTGTTTACTGTCTCACTCGGACACAGTGAGCTGGGGATCCTTCCTGCTGTGTTTACTGTCTCACTCAGACACAGTGAGCTGGGGATCCTTCCTGCTGTGTTTACTGTCTCACTTGGACACAGTGAGCTGGGGATCCTTCCTGCTGTGTTTACTGTCTCACTCAGACACAGTGAGCTGGGGATCCTTCCTGCTGTGTTTACTCTCTCACTCAGACACAGTGAGCTGGGGATCGTTCCTGCTGTGTTTACTGTCTCACTCAGACACAGTGAGCTGGGGATCCTTCCTGCTGTGTTTACTCTCTCACTCAGACACAGTGAGCTGGGGATCCTTCCTGCTGTGTTTACTGTCTCACTCAGACACAGTGAGCTGGGGATCCTTCCTGCTGTGTTTACTCTCTCACTCAGACACAGTGAGCTGGGGATCCTTCCTGCTGTGTTTACTGTCTCACTCGGACACAGTGAGCTGGGGATCCTTCCTGCTGTGTTTACTGTCTCACTCGGACACAGTGAGCTGGGGATCCTTCCTGCTGTGTTTACTGTCTCACTCGGACACAGTGAGCTGGGGATCCTTCCTGCTGTGTTTACTCTCTCACTCGGACACAGTGAGCTGGGGATCCATCCTGCTGTGTTTACGGTCTCACTCGGACACAGTGAGCTGGGGATCCTTCCTGCTGTGTTTACTGTCTCACTCAGACACAGTGAGCTGGGGATCCTTCCTGCTGTGTTTACTCTCTCACTCAGACACAGTGAGCTGGGGATCCTTCCTGCTGTGTTTACTGTCTCACTCAGACACAGTGAGCTGGGGATCCTTCCTGCTGTGTTTACTGTCTCACTCAGACACAGTGAGTTGGGGATCCTTCCTGCTGTGTTTACTTTCTCACTCAGACACAGTGAGCTGGGGATCCTTCCTGCTGTGTTTACGGTCTCACTCAGACACAGTGAGCTGGGGATCCTTCCTGCTGTGTTTACGGTCTCACTCAGACACAGTGAGCTGGGGATCCTTCCTGCTGTGTTTACTGTCTCACTCAGACACAGTGAGCTGGGGATCCTTCCTGCTGTGTTTACTGTCTCACTCAGACACAGTGAGCTGGGGATCCTTCCTGCTGTGTTTACTCTCTCACTCTGACACAGTGAGCTGGGGATCCTTCCTGCTGTGTTTACTCTCTCACTCAGACACAGTGAGCTGGGGATCCTTCCTGCTGTGTTTACTGTCTCACTCAGACACAGTGAGCTGGGGATCCTTCCTGCTGTGTTTACTGTCTCACTCGGACACAGTGAGCTGGGGATCCTTCCTGCTGTGTTTACTGTCTCACTCGGACACAGTGAGCTGGGGATCCTTCCTGCTGTGTTTACTGTCTCACTCGGACACTGTGAGCTGGGGATCCTTCCTGCTGTGTTTACTGTCTCACTCAGACACAGTGAGCTGGGGATCCTTCCTGCTGTGTTTACTGTCTCACTCAGACACAGTGAGCTGGGGATCCTTCCTGCTGTGTTTACTGTCTCACTCAGACACAGTGAGCTGGGGATCCTTCCTGCTGTGTTTACTGTCTCACTCAGACACAGTGAGCTGGGGATCCTTCCTGCTGTGTTTACTGTCTCACTCGGACACAGTGAGCTGGGGATCCTTCCTGCTGTGTTTACTGTCTCACTCGGACACAGTGAGCTGGGGATCCTTCCTGCTGTGTTTACTGTCTCACTCGGACACAGTGAGCTCGGGATCCTTCCTGCTGTGTTTACTGTCTCACTCAGACACAGTGAGCTGGGGATCCTTCTTGCTGTGTTTACTCTCTCACTCAGACACAGTGAGCTGGGGATCCTTCCTGCTGTGTTTACTGTCTCACTCAGACACAGTGAGCTGGGGATCCTTCCTGCTGTGTTTACGGTCTCACTCAGACACAGTGAGCTGGGGATCCTTCCTGCTGTGTTTACTGTCTCACTCAGACACAGTGAGCTGGGGATCCTTCCTGCTGTGTTTACTGTCTCACTCAGACACAGTGAGCTGGGGATCCTTCCTGCTGTGTTTACTGTCTCACTCAGACACAGTGAGCTGGGGATCCTTCCTGCTGTGTTTACTGTCTCACTCAGACACAGTGAGCTGGGGATCCTTCCTGCTGTGTTTACTGTCTCACTCAGACACAGTGAGCTGGGGATCCTTCCTGCTGTGTTTACAGTCTCACTCAGACACAGTGAGCTGGGGATCCTTCCTGCTGTGTTTACTGTCTCACTCAGACACAGTGAGCTGGGGATCCTTCCTGCTGTGTTTACTCTCTCACTCAGACACAGTGAGCTGGGGATCCTTCCTGCTGTGTTTACTGTCTCACTCGGACACAGTGAGCTGGGGATCCTTCCTGCTGTGTTTACGGTCTCCCTCAGACACAGTGAGCTGGGGATCCTTCCTGCTGTGTTTACTGTCTCACTCAGACACAGTGAGCTGGGGATCCTTCCTGCTGTGTTTACTGTCTCACTCGGACACAGTGAGCTGGGGATCCTTCCTGCTGTGTTTACGGTCTCACTCAGACACAGTGAGCTGGGGATCCTTCCTGCTGTGTTTACTGTCTCACTCAGACACAGTGAGCTGGGGATCCTTCCTGCTGTGTTTACGGTCTCACTCAGACACAGTGAGCTGGGGATCCTTCCTGCTGTGTTTACTCTCTCACTCGGACACAGTGAGCTGGGGATCCTTCCTGCTGTGTTTACTGTCTCACTCAGACACAGTGAGCTGGGGATCCTTCCTGCTGTGTTTACTCTCTCACTCGGACACAGTGAGCTGGGGATCCTTCCTGCTGTGTTTACTGTCTCACTCAGACACAGTGAGCTGGGGATCCTTCCTGCTGTGTTTACTGTCTCACTCAGACACAGTGAGCTGGGGATCCTTCCTGCTGTGTTTACTGTCTCACTCAGACACAGTGAGCTGGGGATCCTTCCTGCTGTGTTTACTGTCTCACTCAGACACAGTGAGCTGGGGATCCTTCCTGCTGTGTTTACTCTCTCACTCAGACACAGTGAGCTGGGAATCCTTCCTGCTGTGTTTACGGTCTCACTCGGACACTGTGAGCTGGGGATCCTTCCTGCTGTGTTTACTCTCTCACTCAGACACAGTGAGCTGGGAATCCTTCCTGCTGTGTTTACTCTCTCACTCAGACACAGTGAGCTGGGAATCCTTCCTGCTGTGTTTACGGTCTCACTCAGACACAGTGAGCTGGGGATCCTTCCTGCTGTGTTTACTGTCTCACTCAGACACAGTGAGCTGGGGATCCTTCCTGCTGTGTTTACTGTCTCACTCAGACACAGTGAGCTGGGGATCCTTCCTGCTGTGTTTACTGTCTCACTCGGACACAGTGAGCTGGGGATCCTTCCTGCTGTGTTTACTGTCTCCCTCAGACACAGTGAGCTGGGGATCCTTCCTGCTGTGTTCACTGTCTCACTCAGACACAGTGAGCTGGGGATCCTTCCTGCTGTGTTTACGGTCTCACTCGGACACTGTGAGCTGGGGATCCTTCCTGCTGTGTTTACTGTCTCACTCAGACACAGTGAGCTGGGGATCCTTCCTGCTGTGTTTACTGTCTCACTCAGACACAGTGAGCTGGGGATCCTTCCTGCTGTGTTTACTCTCTCACTCAGACACAGTGAGCTGGGGATCCTTCCTGCTGTGTTTAATGTCTCACTCAGACACACTGAGCTGGGGATCCTTCCTGCTGTGTTTACTCTCTCACTCAGACACAGTGAGCTGGGGATCCTTCCTGCTGTGTTTAATGTCTCACTCGGACACAGTGAGCTGGGGATCCTTCCTGCTGTGTTTACTGTCTCACTCAGACACAGTGAGCTGGGGATCCTTCCTGCTGTGTTTACTGTCTCCCTCAGACACAGTGAGCTGGGGATCCTTCCTGCTGTGTTTACTGTCTCACTCAGACACAGTGAGCTGGGGATTCTTCCTGCTGTGTTTACTGTCTCCCTCAGACACAGTGAGCTGGGGATCCTTCCTGCTGTGTTTACGGTCTCACTCAGACACAGTGAGCTGGGGATCCTTCCTGCTGTGTTTACGGTCTCACTCAGACACAGTGAGCTGGGGATCCTTCCTGCTGTGTTTACTCTCTCACTCAGACACAGTGAGCTGGGGATCCTTCCTGCTGTGTTTACTCTCTCACTCAGACACAGTGAGCTGGGGATCCTTCCTGCTGTGTTTACTGTCTCACTCGGACACAGTGAGCTGGGGATCCTTCCTGCTGTGTTTACTCTCTCCCTCAGACACAGTGAGCTGGGGATCCTTCCTGCTGTGTTTACTCTCTCACTCAGACACAGTGAGCTGGGGATCCTTCCTGCTGTGTTTACTGTCTCACTCAGACACAGTGAGCTGGGGATCCTTCCTGCTGTGTTTACTGTCTCACTCAGACACAGTGAGCTGGGGATCCTTCCTGCTGTGTTTACTCTCTCACTCAGACACAGTGAGCTGGGGATCCTTCCTGCTGTGTTTACTGTCTCACTCAGACACAGTGAGCTGGGGATCCTTCCTGCTGTGTTTACTGTCTCACTCAGACACAGTGAGCTGGGGATCCTTCCTGCTGTGTTTACGGTCTCACTCAGACACAGTGAGCTGGGGATCCTTCCTGCTGTGTTTACTGTCTCACTCGGACACAGTGAGCTGGGGATCCTTCCTGCTGTGTTTACTCTCTCACTCAGACACAGTGAGCTGGGGATCCTTCCTGCTGTGTTTACTGTCTCCCTCAGACACAGTGAGCTGGGGATCCTTCCTGCTGTGTTCACGGTCTCACTCAGACACAGTGAGCTGGGGATCCTTCCTGCTGTGTTTACTATCTCACTCAGACACAGTGAGCTGGGGATCCTTCCTGCCGTGTTTACTGTCTCACTCGGACACAGTGAGCTGGGGATCCTTCCTGCTGTGTTTACTATCTCACTCAGACACAGTGAGCTGGGGATCCTTCCTGCAGTGTTTACTGTCTCACTCGGACACAGTGAGCTGGGGATCCTTCCTGCTGTGTTTACGGTCTCACTCAGACACAGTGAGCTGGGGATCCTTCCTGCTGTGTTTACTGTCTCCCTCAGACACAGTGAGCTGGGGATCCTTCCTGCTGTGTTTACTCTCTCACTCAGACACAGTGAGCTGGGGATCCTTCCTGCTGTGTTTACTGTCTCCCTCAGACACAGTGAGCTGGGGATCCTTCCTGCTGTGTTTACTGTCTCACTCAGACGCAGTGAGCTGGGGATCCTTCCTGCTGTGTTTACTCTCTCACTCAGACACAGTGAGCTGGGGATTCTTCCTGCTGTGTTTACTCTCTCACTCAGACACAGTGAGCTGGGGATCCTTCCTGCTGTGTTTACTGTCTCACTTGGACACAGTGAGCTGGGGATCCTTCCTGCTGTGTTTACTGTCTCACTCAGACACAGTGAGCTGGGGATCCTTCCTGCTGTGTTTACTGTCTCCCTCAGACACAGTGAGCTGGGGATCCTTCCTGCTGTGTTTACTCTCTCACTCAGACACAGTGAGCTGGGGATCCTTCCTGCTGTGTTTACTGTCTCACTCAGACACAGTGAGCTGGGGATCCTTCCTGCTGTGTTTACTGTCTCACTCAGACACAGTGAGCTGGGGATCCTTCCTGCTGTGTTTACTCTCTCACTCAGACACAGTGAGCTGGGGATCCTTCCTGCTGTGTTTACGGTCTCACTCAGACACAGTGAGCTGGGGATCCTTCCTGCTGTGTTTACTGTCTCACTCAGACACAGTGAGCTGGGGATCCTTCCTGCTGTGTTTACTGTCTCACTCAGACACAGTGAGCTGGGGATCCTTCCTGCTGTGTTTACTCTCTCACTCGGACACAGTGAGCTGGGGATCCTTCCTGCTGTGTTTACTGTCTCACTCAGACACAGTGAGCTGGGGATCGTTCCTGCTGTGTTTACTCTCTCACTCAGACACAGTGAGCTGGGGGTCCTTCCTGCTGTGTTTACGGTCTCACTCAGACACAGTGAGCTGGGGATCCTTCCTGCTGTGTTTACTGTCTCACTCAGACACAGTGAGCTGGGGATCCTTCCTGCTGTGTTTACGGTCTCACTCAGACACAGTGAGCTGGGGATCCTTCCTGCTGTGTTTACTGTCTCACTCAGACACAGTGAGCTGGGGATCCTTCCTGCTGTGTTTACTCTCTCACTCGGACACAGTGAGCTGGGGATCCTTCCTGCTGTGTTTACGGTCTCACTCGGACACAGTGAGCTGGGGATCCCTCCTGCTGTGTTTACTCTCTCACTCAGACACAGTGAGCTGGGGATCCTTCCTGCTGTGTTTACTGTCTCACTCAGACACAGTGAGCTGGGGATCCTTCCTGCTGTGTTTACTGTCTCACTCGGACACAGTGAGCTGGGGATCCTTCCTGCTGTGTTTACGGTCTCACTCGGACACAGTGAGCTGGGGATCCTTCCTCCTGTGTTTACTGTCTCACTCAGACACAGTGAGCTGGGGATCCTTCCTGCTGTGTTTACTGTCTCACTCAGACACAGTGAGCTGGGGATCCTTCCTGCTGTGTTTACTGTCTCACTCAGACACAGTGAGCTGGGGATCCTTCCTGCTGTGTTTACTGTCTCACTCAGACATAGTGAGCTGGGGATCCTTCCTGCTGTGTTTACTCTCTCACTCGGACACAGTGAGCTGGGGATCCTTCCTGCTGTGTTTACTCTCTCACTCAGACACAGTGAGCTGGGGATCCTTCCTGCTGTGTTTACGGTCTCACTCAGACACAGTGAGCTGGGTATCCTTCCTGCTGTGTTTACTCTCTCACTAAGACACAGTGAGCTGGGGATCCTTCCTGCTGTGTTTACTGTCTCACTCAGACACAGTGAGCTGGGGATCCTTCCTGCTGTGTTTACTGTCTCACTCAGACACAGTGAGCTGGGGATCCTTCCTGCTGTGTTTACGGTCTCACTCGGACACAGTGAGCTGGGGATCCTTCCTGCTGTGTTTACTCTCTCACTCAGACACAGTGAGCTGGGGATCCTTCCTGCTGTGTTTACTGTCTCACTCGGACACAGTGAGCTGGGGATCCTTCCTGCTGTGTTTACTGTCTCACTCAGACACAGTGAGCTGGGGATCCTTCCTGCTGTGTTTACTGTCTCACTTGGACACAGTGAGCTGGGGATCCTTCCTGCTGTGTTTACTGTCTCACTCAGACACAGTGAGCTGGGGATCCTTCCTGCTGTGTTTACTGTCTCACTCAGACACAGTGAGCTGGGGATCCTTCCTGCTGTGTTTACTGTCTCACTCAGACACAGTGAGCTGGGGATCCTTCCTGCTGTGTTTACTCTCTCTCTCAGACACAGTGAGCTGGGGATCGTTCCTGCTGTGTTTACTGTCTCACTCAGACACAGTGAGCTGGGGATCCTTCCTGCTGTGTTTACTCTCTCACTCAGACACAGTGAGCTGGGGATCCTTCCTGCTGTGTGTACTGTCTCACTCAGACACAGTGAGCTGGGGATCCTTCCTGCTGTGTTTACTGTCTCACTCGGACACAGTGAGCTGGGGATCCTTCCTGCTGTGTTTACTGTCTCACTCAGACACAGTGAGCTGGGGATCCTTCCTGCTGTGTTTACTGTCTCACTCGGACACAGTGAGCTGGGGATCCTTCCTGCTGTGTTTACTCTCTCACTCAGACACAGTGAGCTGGGGATCCATCCTGCTGTGTTTACGGTCTCACTCGGACACAGTGAGCTGGGGATCCTTCCTGCTGTGTTTACTGTCTCACTCAGACACAGTGAGCTGGGGATCCTTCCTGCTGTGTTTACTGTCTCATTCGGACACAGTGAGCTGGGGATCCTTCCTGCTGTGTTTACTGTCTCACTCGGACACTGTGAGCTGGGGATCCTTCCTGCTGTGTTTACTGTCTCACTCAGACACAGTGAGCTGGGGATCCTTCCTGCTGTGTTTACTGTCTCACTCAGACACAGTGAGCTGGGGATCCTTCCTGCTGTGTTTACTGTCTCCCTCAGACACAGTGAGCTGGGGATCCTTCCTGCTGTGTTTACTGTCTCACTCAGACACAGTGAGCTGGGGATCCTTCCTGCTGTGTTTACTGTCTCACTCAGACACAGTGAGCTGGGGATCCTTCCTGCTGTGTTTACTCTCTCACTCAGACACAGTGAGCTGGGGATCCTTCCTGCTGTGTTTACTGTCTCACTCGGACACAGTGAGCTGGGGATCCTTCCTGCTGTGTTTACTGTCTCACTCGGACACAGTGAGCTGGGGATCCTTCCTGCTGTGTTTACTGTCTCACTCAGACACAGTGAGCTGGGGATCCTTCCTGCTGTGTTTACTCTCTCACTCAGACACAGTGAGCTGGGGATCCTTCCTGCTGTGTTTACTGTCTCACTCAGACACAGTGAGCTGGGGATCCTTCCTGCTGTGTTTACTGTCTCACTCAGACACAGTGAGCTGGGGATCCTTCCTGCTGTGTTTACGGTCTCCCTCAGACACAGTGAGCTGGGGATCCTTCCTGCTGTGTTTACGGTCTCACTCAGACACAGTGAGCTGGGGATCCTTCCTGCTGTGTTTACTGTCTCACTCAGAAACAGTGAGCTGGGGATCCTTCCTGCTGTGTTTACTCTCTCACTCGGACACAGTGAGCTGGGGATCCTTCCTGCTGTGTTTACTCTCTCACTCAGACACAGTGAGCTGGGGATCCCTCCTGCTGTGTTTACTCTCTCACTCAGACACAGTGAGCTGGGGATCCTTCCTGCTGTGTTTACTGTCTCACTCAGACACAGTGAGCTGGGGATCCTTCCTGCTGTGTTTACGGTCTCACTCGGACACAGTGAGCTGGGGATCCTTCCTGCTGTGTTTACTGTCTCACTCAGACACAGTGAGCTGGGGATCCTTCCTGCTGTGTTTACTCTCTCACTAAGACACAGTGAGCTGGGGATCCTTCCTGCTGTGTTTACTGTCTCACTCAGACACAGTGAGCTGGGGATCCTTCCTGCTGTGTTTACGGTCTCACTCAGACACAGTGAGCTGGGGATCCTTCCTGCTGTGTTTACTCTCTCACTCAGACACAGTGAGCTGGGGATCCTTCCTGCTGTGTTTACTCTCTCACTCAGACACAGTGAGCTGGGGATCCTTCCTGCTGTGTTTACTGTCTCACTCAGACACAGTGAGCTGGGGATCCTTCCTGCTGTGTTTACTCTCTCACTCAGACACAGTGAGCTGGGGATCCTTCCTGCTGTGTTTACTGTCTCACTCAGACACAGTGAGCTGGGGATCCTTCCTGCTGTGTTTACTGTCTCACTCAGACACAGTGAGCTGGGGATCCTTCCTGCTGTGTTTACTCTCTCACTCAAACACAGTGAGCTGGGGATCCTTCCTGCTGTGTTTACTGTCTCACTCAGACACAGTGAGCTGGGGATCCTTCCTGCTGTGTTTACTCTCTCACTCGGACACAGTGAGCTGGGGATCCTTCCTGCTGTGTTTACTCTCTCACTCAGACACAGTGAGCTGGGGATCCTTCCTGCTGTGTTTACGGTCTCACTCAGACACAGTGAGCTGGGGATCCTTCCTGCTGTGTTTACTCTCTCACTCGGACACAGTGAGCTGGGGATCCTTCCTGCTGTGTTTACTCTCTCACTCAGACACAGTGAGCTGGGGATCCTTCCTGCTGTGTTTACGGTCTCACTCAGACACAGTGAGCTGGGGATCCTTCCTGCTGTGTTTACGGTCTCACTCAGACACAGTGAGCTGGGTATCCTTCCTGCTGTGTTTACTGTCTCACTCAGACACAGTGAGCTGGGGATCCTTCCTGCTGTGTTTACTCTCTCACTAAGACACAGTGAGCTGGGGATCCTTCCTGCTGTGTTTACTCTCTCACTCAGACACAGTGAGCTGGGGATCCTTCCTGCTGTGTTTACGGTCTCACTCGGACACAGTGAGCTGGGGATCCTTCCTGCTGTGTTTACTCTCTCACTCAGACACAGTGAGCTGGGGATCCTTCCTGCTGTGTTTACTGTCTCACTCGGACACAGTGAGCTGGGGATCCTTCCTGCTGTGTTTACTGTCTCACTCAGACACAGTGAGCTGGGGATCCTTCCTGCTGTGTTTACTGTCTCACTCAGACACAGTGAGCTGGGGATCCTTCCTGCTGTGTTTACTCTCTCACTCAGACACAGTGAGCTGGGGATCCTTCCTGCTGTGTTTACGGTCTCACTCAGACACAGTGAGCTGGGGATCCTTCCTGCTGTGTTTACTCTCTCACTCAGACACAGTGAGCTGGGGATCCTTCCTGCTGTGTTTACTGTCTCACTCAGACACAGTGAGCTGGGGATCCTTCCTGCTGTGTTTACTGTCTCACTCGGACACAGTGAGCTGGGGATCCTTCCTGCTGTGTTTACTGTCTCACTCGGACACAGTGAGCTGGGGATCCTTCCTGCTGTGTTTACTGTCTCACTCGGACACTGTGAGCTGGGGATCCTTCCTGCTGTGTTTACTGTCTCACTCAGACACAGTGAGCTGGGGATCCTTCCTGCTGTGTTTACTCTCTCACTCAGACACAGTGAGCTGGGGATCCTTCCTGCTGTGTTTACTGTCTCACTCAGACACAGTGAGCTGGGGATCCTTCCTGCTGTGTTTACTGTCTCACTCAGACACAGTGAGCTGGGGATCCTTCCTGCTGTGTTTACTGTCTCACTCAGACACAGTGAGCTGGGGATCCTTCCTGCTGTGTTTACTGTCTCACTCGGACACAGTGAGCTGGGGATCCTTCCTGCTGTGTTTACGGTCTCCCTCAGACACAGTGAGCTGGGGATCCTTCCTGCTGTGTTTACTGTCTCACTCAGACACAGTGAGCTGGGGATCCTTCCTGCTGTGTTTACTGTCTCACTCGGACACAGTGAGCTGGGGATCCTTCCTGCTGTGTTTACGGTCTCACTCAGACACAGTGAGCTGGGGATCCTTCCTGCTGTGTTTACTGTCTCACTCAGACACAGTGAGCTGGGGATCCTTCCTGCTGTGTTTACGGTCTCACTCAGACACAGTGAGCTGGGGATCCTTCCTGCTGTGTTTACTCTCTCACTCGGACACAGTGAGCTGGGGATCCTTCCTGCTGTGTTTACTGTCTCACTCGGACACAGTGAGCTGGGGATCCTTCCTGCTGTGTTTACTGTCTCACTCGGACACAGTGAGCTGGGGATCCTTCCTGCTGTGTTTACTGTCTCACTCAGACACACTGAGCTGGGGATCCTTCCTGCTGTGTTTACTGTCTCACTCAGACACAGTGAGCTGGGGATCCTTCCTGCTGTGTTTACTGTCTCACTCAGACACAGTGAGCTGGGGATCCTTCCTGCTGTGTTTACTGTCTCACTCAGACACAGTGAGCTGGGGATCCTTCCTGCTGTGTTTACTGTCTCACTCAGACACAGTGAGCTGGGGATCCTTCCTGCTGTGTTTACGGTCTCACTCGGACACTGTGAGCTGGGGATCCTTCCTGCTGTGTTTACTCTCTCACTCAGACACAGTGAGCTGGGGATCCTTCCTGCTGTGTTTACGGTCTCACTCGGACACTGTGAGCTGGGGATCCTTCCTGCTGTGTTTACTCTCTCACTCAGACACAGTGAGCTGGGAATCCTTCCTGCTGTGTTTACTCTCTCACTCAGACACAGTGAGCTGGGAATCCTTCCTGCTGTGTTTACGGTCTCACTCAGACACAGTGAGCTGGGGATCCTTCCTGCTGTGTTTACTGTCTCACTCAGACACACTGAGCTGGGGATCCTTCCTGCTGTGTTTACTGTCTCACTCAGACACAGTGAGCTGGGGATCCTTCCTGCTGTGTTTACTGTCTCACTCGGACACAGTGAGCTGGGGATCCTTCCTGCTGTGTTTACTGTCTCCCTCAGACACAGTGAGCTGGGGATCCTTCCTGCTGTGTTCACTGTCTCACTCAGACACAGTGAGCTGGGGATCCTTCCTGCTGTGTTTACGGTCTCACTCGGACACTGTGAGCTGGGGATCCTTCCTGCTGTGTTTACTGTCTCACTCAGACACAGTGAGCTGGGGATCCTTCCTGCTGTGTTTACTGTCTCACTCAGACATAGTGAGCTGGGGATCCTTCCTGCTGTGTTTACGGTCTCACTCAGACACAGTGAGCTGGGGATCCTTCCTGCTGTGTTTAATGTCTCACTCAGACACACTGAGCTGGGGATCCTTCCTGCTGTGTTTACTGTCTCACTCAGACACAGTGAGCTGGGGATCCTTCCTGCTGTGTTTCCTCTCTCACTCAAACACAGTCAGCTGGGGATCCTTCCTGCTGTGTTTACTCTCTCACTCAGACACAGTGAGCTGGGGATCCTTCCTGCTGTGTTTACTGTCTCACTCAGACACAGTGAGCTGGGGATCCTTCCTGCTGTGTTTACTGTCTCACTCGGACACAGTGAGCTGGGGATCCTTCCTGCTGTGTTTACTCTCTCACTCAGACACAGTGAGCTGGGGATCCTTCCTGCTGTGTTTACGGTCTCACTCAGACACAGTGAGCTGGGGATCCTTCCTGCTGTGTTTACTGTCTCACTCAGACACAGTGAGCTGGGGATCCTTCCTGCTGTGTTTACGGTCTCCCTCAGACACAGTGAGCTGGGGATCCTTCCTGCTGTGTTTACTGTCTCTCTCAGACACAGTGAGCTGGGGATCCTTCCTGCTGTGTTTACTGTCTCACTCAGACACAGTGAGCTGGGGATCCTTCCTGCTGTGTTTACTCTCTCACTCAGACACAGTGAGCTGGGGATCCTTCCTGCTGTGTTTACGGTCTCACTCAGACACAGTGAGCTGGGGATCCTTCCTGCTGTGTTTACTGTCTCACTCGGACACAGTGAGCTGGGGATCCTTCCTGCTGTGTTTACGGTCTCCCTCAGACACAGTGAGCTGGGGATCCTTCCTGCTGTGTTTACTGTCTCACTCAGACACAGTGAGCTGGGGATCCTTCCTGCTGTGTTTACTGTCTCACTCAGACACAGTGAGCTGGGGATCCTTCCTGCTGTGTTTACGGTCTCCCTCAGACACAGTGAGCTGGGGATCCTTCCTGCTGTGTTTACTGTCTCACTCAGACACAGTGAGCTGGGGATCCTTCCTGCTGTGTTTACTGTCTCACTCAGACACAGTGAGCTGGGGATCCTTCCTGCTGTGTTTACGGTCTCCCTCAGACACAGTGAGCTGGGGATCCTTCCTGCTGTGTTTA
Organism: Chiloscyllium punctatum; assembly: GCF_047496795.1. NCBI lineage: Eukaryota > Metazoa > Chordata > Chondrichthyes > Orectolobiformes > Hemiscylliidae > Chiloscyllium > Chiloscyllium punctatum. The sequence continues at coordinate 6,004,885 of NC_092741.1, forward strand.
TGACGGTGATGAATTTACAAACGCACCGTTCCGAGAGTCCCATCGAAGGGAAGGGGACATTGTCAGTGCTCACTGAGGTAAAGGTTTCACTCAAACTGAAGAGACAGACAGTGTCTGGTCAATGACATGGTTTTAATGGTATTTTTGAACAACTGAGAGACACTGTACAGGATTTGCGATCAAGTTGGCGAGAGCCCAAGCTGTCGCTCGGTCAGGAGGGATGTTGGAGATGGGTATCGTCGAGCAACGTCTTCCCTGCACAATCTAAACGTAGAGGTGACTGTGTGCGACCTTGACCTCAGTGCGAGACGGGAGGCGGACGATGTGGAATGGGCTCTTCCTGTGCGGTTTGGCCCGGATTCTGGGCTGGGAGCGGGTGGGAGGGGTCCTCTCCTGCAGGGTCGGTTGGTGTCTCCCCGCGGGGTTGCCGATGGGGGCTGTGGGGCGGGGAGTGGGCCAAGAGGACCCCCGGGGGGTGAAGGGTCGCGCGCGGTGGTTAACGGGAGAGGGGTTCAGGCGTGTGGTACCGGGGCAGGGGGGTGGGGTTGGGGTGGGGGAGGGGGAGGGTGTCGGGGAGGGGGTGCGGGAGGGGGAGGGGGAGGGGGACAGGGACGGTGCCCTCTGGGAGGGGGAGGGGGAGCGGGATGGGGGCAGGGATGGGGCCCACCGGGAGTGGGGGGGAGACAGGGACGGGGCCCACCGGGAGGGGGAGGGGGAACGGGATGGGGCCCACCGGGAGTGGGGGGGAGACAGGGACGGGGCCTTCCGGGAGGGATGGGGAGGGGACTGCGCGCGCCCTTTTCCTAGCCTTCATTTTGCTTTCTTCCCGAATCCTCCGATATTCTTCCCAATGCTGGAGAACCAGGAGCTGGAACAGAGAGAGAGAGAGAGGGACAGGGGGAGGTTACAGGGATCCAGCACCAAACACACTTCAGGAGGCCATTCAGCCCCTCAGAGTGGCTTCCTATACTCAAAACACACACACTCACACACACACACTCAACACACTCACACTCACACACACTCACACACTCACTCTGACACACACACTCACACTCACACACACTCACACTCACACTCAGAGACACACACACACACACACGCACACACACTCACACTCACACGCACACATTCACACACACTCACACTCCCTCATGTACGCACACACACACACTCACACTCACACACACTCAGGTATCTTAACTCCATCTCACCTCCTGAAATCCATTTCCCCGAATCCACGTCACTCAAAAATCTATTGTTTTTGACATTTTTAATTGACCCATCAACACTTTTGAATTGACTCGCCGAGACACAGTGCGTTGGGAGGGTTTCCCACTGGGATTACGTTCTGACTAGGAGGCGGGACATTTTTCCTGTTGTGTTTGCTAAAAGATGAATTTCGAAGGAAACCGGTTCAGGAAGTCCCCGAAAAGGAAGGGGACCTTGTTAGAAACGAGCAGGAGGGACAGATGGAGGCTGGGGAACCAATCCTTTTCATGGGACTGTTCTACAACCGAGCAGATTGACCCGGGGCTCTCTAAGCCGAGAGCTTTACTCGGGTGGGAGCAGGGTCTCAGAATCCCCCTCAGTCCCCACTGCCAACTCATTGCCCACTTCCCCCCAACAGCAGAGAAAAAGCAGAATGGTGTGTTGTTTCCCTGGTGCCAGGATCAAGGATGTCTCAGAGAGGGTGCAGAATGTTCTCACGGGGGGGAGAGGGGCCAGCAGGAGGTCATTGTTCACATTGGAACCAACGACATTGGAAGGGAAAAGGTTGAGATTCCGAAGAGAGATTACAGAGAGTTAGGCAGAAGTTTAACAAGGAGGTCCTCAAGGGTAGTAATATCTGGATTACTCCCAGTGCTACGAGCTCGTGAGGGTAGGAATAGGAGGATAGAGCAGATGAATGCATGGCTGAGGACCTGGTGTATAGGAGAAGGATTCACATTTTTGGATCATTGGAATCTCTTTTGGGTAGAAGTGACCTGTACAAGAAGGACAGATTGCACCTAAATTGGAAGGGGACTAATATACTGGCAGGGACATTTGCTAGAACTGTTTGGGAGGATTTAAACTAGTAAGGTGGGGGGATAGGACCCAGGGAGATAGTGAGGAAAGAGATCGATCTGAGACGGGTACAGCTGAGAACAGAAGTGAGTCAAACCAGGCAGGCAGGGACAAGGTAGGACTAATAAATTAAACTGCATTTATTTCAATGCAAGGGGCCTAACAGGGAAGGCAGATGAACTCAAGGCATAGTTAGGAACATGGGACTGAGATAACATAGCAATTACGGAAACATGGCTCAAGGATGGGCAGGACTGGCAGCTTAATGTTCCAGGATACAAATGCTACAGGAAGGAGAGAAAGGGAGGCAAGAGAGGAGGGGGGGGTGTGGCATTTTCAATAAGGGATAGATTACAGCTGTGCTGAGGGAGGATATTCCTGGGAATACATCCAGGGAAGTTATTTGGGTGGAACTGAGAAATAAGAAAGGGATGATCACCTTATTGGGATTGTACTATAGACCATCCAATAGTCAGAGGGAAATTGAGAAACAAACTTGTAAGGAGATCTCAGCTATCTGTAAGAATAATAGGGTGGTTATGGTAGGGGATTTTAACTTTCCAAACATCGACTGGGACTGCCGTAGTGTTAAAGGTTTAGATGGAGAGGAATTTCTTAAGTGTGTACAAGACAATTTTCTGATTCAGTATGTGGATGTACCTACTAGAGAAGGTGCAAAACTTGACCTACTCTTGGGAAATAAGGCAGGGCAGGTGACTGAGGTGTCAGTGGGGGAGCACTTTGGGGCCAGTGACCATAATTCTATTCGTTTTAAAATAGTAATGGAAAAGGATAGACCAGATCTAAAAGTTGAAGTTCTAAATTGGAGAAAGGCCAATTTTGACGGTATTAGGCAAGAACTTTCGAAAGCTGATTGGAGGCAGGTGTTCGCAGGTAAAGGGACGGCTGGAAAATGGGAAGCCTTCAGAAATGAGATAACAAGAATCCAGAGAAAGTATATTCCTGTCAGGTGAAAGTGAAGGCTGGTAGGTATAGGGAATGCTGGATGACTAAAGAAATTGAGGGTTTGGTTAAGAAAAAGAAGGAAGCATATGTCAGGTACAGTCAGGATAGATCGAGTGAATCCTTAGAAGAGTAGGAGTATACTTAAGAGGGAAATCAGGAGGGCAAAACGGGGACATGAGATAGCTTTGGCAAATAGAATTAAGGAGAATCCAAAGGGGTTTTACAAATACATTAAGGACAAAAGGGTAATTAGGGAGAGAATAGGGCCCCTCAAGGATCAGCAAGGCGGCCTTTGTGTGGAGCCACAGAAAATGGGGGAGATACTAAATGAATATTTTGCATCAGTATTTACTGTGGACAAGGATATGGAAGATATAGACTGTAGGGAAATAGATGGTGACATCTTGCAAAATGTCCAGATTACAGAGGAGGAAGTGCTGGATGTCTCAAAATGGTTAAAGGTGGATAAATCCCCAGGACCTGATCAGGTGTACCCGAGAACTCTGTGGGAAGCTAGAGAAGTGATTGCTGGGTCTCTTGCTGAGATATTTGTATCATCGATAGTCACAGGTGAGGTGCCAGAAGACTGGAGGTTGGCTAACGTGGTGCTACTGTTTAAGAAGGGCGGTAAAGACAAGCCAGGGAACTATAGACCAGTGAGCCTGACCTCGGTGGTGGGCAAGTTGTTGGAGGGAATCCTGAGGGACAGAATGTACATGTATTTGGAAAGGCAAGGACTGATTCGGGATAGTCAACATGGCTTTGTGTGTGGGAAATCATGTCTCACAAACTTGATCGAGTTTTTTGAAGAAGTAACAAAGAGGATTGATGAGGGCAGAGCGGTAGATGTGATCTATATGGACTTCAGGAAGGTGTTCGACAAGGTCCCCCATGGGAGACTGATTAGCAAGGTTAGATCTCACGGAATACAGGGAGAACTAGCCATTTGGATACAGAACTGGCTCAAAGGTTGAAGACAGAGGGTGGTGGTGGAGGGTTGTTTTTCAGACTGGAGGCCTGTGACCAGTGGAGTGCCACAAGGATCGGTGCTGGGCCCTCTACTTTTTGTAATTTACATAAATGATTTGGATGCGAGCATAAGAGGTACAGTTAGTAAGTTTGCAGATGACACCAAAATTGGAGGGTGTAGTGGACAGCGAAGAGGGTTACCTCAGATAACAACAGGATATTGATCAGATGGGCCAATAGGCTGAGAAGTGGCAGATGGAGTTTAATTCAGATAAATGTGAGATGCTGCATTTTGGGAAAGCAAGTCTTAGCAGGACTTATACACTTAATGGTAAGGTCCTAGGGAGTGTTGCTGAACAAAGAGACCTTGGAGTGCAGGTTCATAGCTCCTTGAAAGTGGAGTCGCAGGTAGATAGGATAATGAAGGCAGCGTTTGGTATGCTTTCCTTTATTGGTCAGAGTATTGAGTACAGGAGTTGGGAGGTCATGTTGCGGCTGTACAGGACATTGGTTAGGCCACTGTTGGAATATTGCGTGCAATTCTGGTCTCCTTCCTATCAGAAAGATGTTGTGAAACTTGAAAGGGTTCAGAAAACATTTACAAGGATGTTGCCAGGGTTGGAGGATCTGAGCTACAGGGAGAGGCTGAACAGGCTGGAGCTGTTTTCCCTGGAGCGTCGGAGGCTGAGGGGTGACCTTATAGAGGTTTATAAAATTATGAGATGGCACATAAGGGAAGGGAGACGGTGTCTCGGCAATATCTCCCGACCGAAGCAATGAGACTGGTGTCACACACTCTGTACAGACACACAGCAGCTCCCCCCAACACCCACAACATCACCCTCACCCCCCCACACACCCCCCAACACCCACAACATCACCCTCACCCCCCCCCACACACCCCCCAACACCCACAACATCACCCTCACCCCCCCACACACACCCCCAACACCCACAACATCACCCTCACCCCCCCCACACACACCCCCCAACACCCACAACATCACCCTCACCCCCCCACACACACACCCCCCAACACCCACAACATCACCCTCACCCCCCCACACACACACCCCAACACCCACAACATCACCCTCACCCCCCCACACACACCCCCCAACACCCACAACATCACCCTCACCCCCCCACACACCCCCCAACACCCACAACATCACCCTCACCCCCCCACACACACCCCCCAACACCCACAACATCACCCTCACCCCCCCACACACACCCCAACACCCACAACATCACCCTCACCCCCCCACACACCCCCCAACACCCACAACATCACCCTCACCCCCCCACACACACACCCCAACACCCACAACATCACCCTCACCTCCCCCCACACACCCCCAACACCCACAACATCACCCTCACCCCCCCACACACCCCCAACACCCACAACATCACCCTCACCCCCCCCACACACCCCCCAACACCCACAACATCACCCTCACCCCCCCCACACACCCCCAACACCCACAACATCACCCTCACCCCCCCACACACACACCCCAACACCCACAACATCACCCTCACCTCCCCCCACACACCCCCAACACCCACAACATCACCCTCACCCCCCCACACACCCCCAACACCCACAACATCACCCTCACCCCCCCCACACACATCCCAACACCCACAACATCACCCTCACCCCCCCCACACACACCCAACACCCACAACATCACCCTCACCCCCCCACACACACACCCAACACCCACAACATCACCCTCACCCCCCACACACACCCCCACCCCCCACAACATCACCCTCACCCCCCACACACCCCCAACACCCACAACATCACCCTCACCCCCCCCCACACACACCCCAACACCCACAACATCACCCTCACCCCCCCCCACACACCCCAACACCCACAACATCACCCTCACCCCCCCCACACACACCCCCCAACACCCACAACATCACCCTCACCCCCCCCACACACACCCCCCAACACCCACAACATCACCCTCACCCCCCCCACACACACCCAACACCCACAACATCACCCTCACCCCCCCACACACCCCCCAACACCCACAACATCACCCTCACCACCCCCCCACACACCCCAACACCCACAACATCACCCTCACCCCCCCCCACACAACCCCCAACACCCACAACATCACCCTCACCCCCCCCCACACACACCCCAACACCCACAACATCACCCTCACCCCCCCACACACACCCCAACACCCACAACATCACCCTCACCCCCCCACACACACCCCCAACACCCACAACATCACCCTCACCCCCCCCACACACCCCCCAACACCCACAACATCACCCTCACCCCCCCCACACACCCCAACACCCACAACATCACCCTCACCCCCCCACACACACCCCCAACACCCACAACATCACCCTCACCCCCCCCACACACCCCAACACCCACAACATCACCCTCACCCCCCCACACACACCCCGCAACACCCACAACATCACCCTCACCCCCCCACACACACACCCCCAACACCCACAACATCACCCTCACCCCCCCCACACACACCCCCCAACACCCACAACATCACCCTCACCCCCCCACACACCCCCCAACACCCACAACATCACCCTCACCCCCCCCACACACCCCCCAACACCCACAACATCACCCTCATCCCCCCCACACACCCCCCAACACCCACAACATCACCCTCACCCCCCCACACACCCCCCAACACCCACAACATCACCCTCACCCCCCCCCACACACACCCCCAACACCCACAACATCACCCTCACCCCCCCACACACCCCCCAACACCCACAACATCACCCTCATCCCCCCCACACACCGCCCAACACCCACAACATCACCCTCACCCCCCCACACACAACCCCCCCAACACCCACAACATCACCCTCACCCCCCCCACACACACCCCCAACACCCACAACATCACCCTCACCCCCCCCACACACACCCCAACACCCACAACATCACCCTCACCCCCCCACACACCCCCCAACACCCACAACATCACCCTCACCCCCCCCCCACACACCCCCAACACCCCACAACATCACCCCCACCCCCCCCCCCACCACACCCCCCCCCCCCACACCCACAACATCACCCTCACCCCCCCACACACCCCCCCAACACCCCACAACATCACCCTCACCCCCCCACACACCCCCCAACACCCACAACATCACCCTCACCCCCCCCACACACCCCCCAACACCCACAACATCACCCTCACCCCCCCACACACCCAACACCCACAACACACCCTCACCCCCCCCACACACCCCCCACACCCACAACATCCACCCTCACCCCCCCCCCACACACCCCCCCAACACCCACAACATCACCCCACCCCCCCCCCACCCACACCCCCCCCACCCCACAACATCACCCACACCCCCCCCACACACCCCCCAACACCCACACCACACCCTCACCCCCCACCACCCCCACCCCCACACACACCACCCCCACCCCACCCCGACCCCCACAACATCACCCTCACCCCCCCCCCCACACACACCCCCAACACCCACAACATCACCCTCACCCCCCCCACACACCCCCCAACACCCCACACATCACCCTCACCCCCCCCACACACCCCCCAACACCCACAACATCACCCTCACCCCCCCACACACCCCCAACACCCACAACATCACCACTCACCCCCCACCCCACACACCCCCAACACCCACAACATCACCCTCACCCCCCACACACCCCCCAACACCCACAACATCACCCTCACCCCCCCACACACCCCCCAACACCCACAACATCACCCTCACCCCCCCACACACACCCCCAACACCCACAACATCACCCTCACCCCCCCACACACACCCCCCAACACCCACAACATCACCCTCACCCCCCACACACACCCCCAACACCCACAACATCACCCTCACCCCCCCCACACACACCCCCAACACCCACAACATCACCCTCACCCCCCCACACACCACCACACCCACACCCACAACATCACCCTCACCCCCCCACACACCCACCCCCACACACAACATCACCCTCACCCCCCCCACCCCCACACCCCAACACCCTACAACACCACCCTCACCCCCCCCACCCCACACCCCCCACACCCACCCAACACCACCCTCACCACCCCCCCACACACCCCCCCAACACCCACAACATCACCCTCACCCCCCCCCACACACCCCCCAACACCCACAACATCACCCTCACCCCCCCCACCCACACCCCCAACACCCCACACACCACCCCCCACCCCCCCACACAACACCCCCACCCCCCCACACACACCCCCACCCCCCCACACACCCCCCACACCCCCCCCACACACCCCCACCACCCCCCCACACCCCACCCCACCCCCCCCACACCCCCCCACACCCACACCCCAACACCCCACACCCCCCCACACACCCCCCACCACCCACACCCTCACCCCCACCCCCCCCACACCCCCACCCACCACCCACCAACACCCACCCTCACCCCCCCCCACACACCCCCCCCAACACCCACAACATCACCCCTCACCCCCCCCCACACACCCCCCCACACCCACACACATCACCCTCACCCCCCCCACCACCACCCCCAACACCCACACATCACCCTCACCCCCCCACACACCCCCCAACACCCACAACATCACCCTCACCCCCCCCACACACCCCCCAACACCCACAACATCACCCTCACCCCCCCCACACACCCCCCAACACCCACAACATCACCCTCACCCCCCCCACACACCCCCAACACCCACAACATCACCCTCACCCCCCCCCACACCCCCCAACACCCACAACATCACCCTCACCCCCCCACACCCCCAACACCCACCACATCACCCTCCCCCCCACACCCCCCAACACCCACAACATCACCCTCACCCCCCCACACACCCCCCCAACACCCACAACATCACCCTCACCCCCCCCCACACACCCCCAACCACAACACCCTCACCCCCCCACACACCCCCCAACACCCACAACATCACCCTCACCCCCCCCACACACCCCCCCAACACCCACAACATCACCCTCACCCCCCCCACACACCCCCCAACACCCACAACATCACCCTCACCCCCCACCACACCCCCCAACACCCACAACATCACCCTCACCCCCCCCCCACACACCCAACCCC
>NC_092741.1:6014153-6042362 GCF_047496795.1 Chiloscyllium punctatum
TCTCTCTCTGTCTCCCCCCCCCTCTCTCTCTCTCTCTCTCTCTCTGTCTCTCTCTCTCTCTCTCTCTCTCTCTCTCCCCTCTGTCTCTCTCTCTCTCCCTCTCTCTCTCTCTCTCTCCCCCTCTCTATCTCTCTCTCTCTCTCTCTCTCTCTCTAATGGATCCGACTGAAACATTGGATAACTGATGAATGATGCATTTGAACATTAACCTTCTGATCAAAGCTAAGATCCTGACTAGGTTTGTCATAACTTCCTTAAACGTTGCACCCAAATTCTCAAGTACACACTCACCATCCCAACACTCCCACAGCCCCTGCACACAGACACAGAGAGACAGAGGTACAGTGACCCAGGCACGCATACAGTGTGCTGTGAGACACAGAGACACATGGAGAAACGCACAGAGACTGTGATAGACCCACTCACACGGGTTGTTCTGTATTGAGCTGTTTCTGACAGATTTAAAGCTCTCTGCAAACATCTGCAGTTTATTACAGAGACAGTGACTCACTGATTCCATGCCGTGGGGAAACTATGAAGGAAATTGCTGTGAACCAGCTGCAGATTGGTACTGCACAGAGCAGGAGCCTGCACCAGTGTTAACTAGCAGTGCAATCGCTCACCTCTCTCACTTGTTCCTATTTGTGACTCCCTACCTTGTTTCCCAGCACCATCCCACAGGAAGATTCAGAACCCAAAGGTGCCTGAGCTGTAGAGGGAGAGCCAGGTCTTACTCCAGGCCTAGGGCCTGTCAGGAACCTAGGCTTCTCAGGCTCATCTTGCTGCGAAGCAGGGAATAAATTATCAGAAACAGCCCGGGCTCCTGATCCTGACCCAGCCCCATTTCCTACACCCAGACCCCACCCCTGACAGGGCTTCAGTCTGATCCATGAGAGAGAGAGAGAGAGAGCTTCAGTCTGACCCATTACAGGAGAGAGAGAGAGCTTCAGTCTGATCATGAGAGAGAGAGAGGGAGAGAGAGAGAGCTTCAGTCTGATCCATGAGAGAGAGAGAGAGCTTCAGTCTGATCCATGAGAGAGAGAGAGAGCTTCAGTCTGATCCATTAGAGAGAGAGAGAGAGAGAGCTTCAGTCTGATCCATTAGAGAGAGAGAGAGAGAGAGCTTCAGTCTGATCCATGAGAGAGAGAGAGAGCTTCAGTCTGATCCATGAGAGAGAGAGAGAGGAGAGAGAGCTTCAGTCTGATCCATTAGAGAGAGAGAGAGAGAGAGCTTCAGTCTGATCCATTAGAGAGAGAGAGAGAGAGAGCTTCAGTCTGATCCATGAGAGAGAGAGAGAGAGAGAGGGAGCTTCAGTCTGACCCATTACAGAGAGAGAGAGGGAGCTTCAGTCTGACCCATTACAGAGAGAGAGAGAGAGAGAGCTTCAGTCTGATCCATTAGAGAGAGAGAGAGAGAGAGAGCTCAGTCGTGATCCATTAGAGAGAGAGAGAGAGAGCTTCAGTCTGATCCATGAGAGAGAAAGAGAGAGAGAGCTTCAGTCTGATCCATGAGAGAGAGAGAGAGAGAGCTTCAGTCTGATCCATTAGAGAGAGAGAGAGCTTCAGTCTGATCCATTAGAGAGAGAGAGAGAGAGAGCTTCAGTCTGATCCATTAGAGAGAGAGAGAGAGAGAGAGAGAGAGCTTCAGTCTGATCCATTAGAGAGAGAGAGAGAGCTTCAGTCTGATCCATTAGAGAGAGAGAGAGCTTCAGTCTGATCCATTAGAGAGAGAGAGAGAGAGAGAGCTTCAGTCTGATCCATTAGAGAGAGAGAGAGAGAGAGAGAGCTTCAGTCTGATCCATGAGAGAGAGAGAGAGAGCTTCAGTCTGACCCATTACAGAGAGAGAGAGGGAGCTTCAGTCTGACCCATTACAGAGAGAGAGAGAGAGAGAGCTTCAGTCTGATCCATTAGAGAGAGAGAGAGAGCTTCAGTCTGATCCATTAGAGAGAGAGAGAGAGAGAGAGAGAGAGCTTCAGTCTGATCCATGAGAGAGAGAGAGAGAGCTTCAGTCTGATCCATTAGAGAGAGAGAGAGAGAGAGCTTCAGTCTGATCCATTAGAGAGAGAGAGAGAGCTTCAGTCTGATCCATTAGAGAGAGAGAGAGAGAGAGCTTCAGTCTGATCCATTAGAGAGAGAGAGAGAGAGCTTCAGTCTGATCCATGAGAGAGAGAGAGAGAAGAGAGAGAGAGCTTCAGTCTGATCCATGAGAGAGAGAGAGAGAGCTTCAGTCTGATCATTAGAGAGGAGAGAGAGAGAGAGCTTCAGTCTGATCCATGAGAGAAAGAGAGAAAGAGAGAGAGAGAGCTTCAGTCTGATCCATGAGAGAGAGAGAGAGAGGGGGAGTCTGATCCATTAGAGAGAGAGAGAGAGAGGGAGTCTGATCTTTCACTCCCCACAGTATCTGGCCTCTCTTGTGTTCCCTCCACATCCAACTGCTGTGCTCGCTCTGCCTTGATCTGTGAGCCATTAGCTCCCTCTGGTTCACCCACGGAGTGAGTAAGTCAGTCAGAGTGGGTTCAGGAAGCAGTCTGGTTCCTCCAGGATCCTGTTTCACTGAGAGGTCCCTCGTTTGTTTGAAAAATCCAAACTGTAGAAACAGCAGTTACAGTGAGTGTTGCTCACCTGCTGTCTATAGAGCAACAATCCTTTCTTGTTTAAACAGTCCGTTTCCCATTTTCATCCCCAAACAAAAATCCGAAAAGTTTAAACAACATACTGTATTTACAAAATCCTCTGATCTTCCTAAACTCCCGAGGTTACGGGCTCAGCTTGTCTCGCATTTCCTCAGAGTGCAAATACACTGCCCAGTAATCCAGATACAGTCTCCCCAATACCCTGGGGAACTGAGGGATAACCTCCCTACTCTTTCCCTCTGCAATAAACCAGCACATAGAAACCCTATGGTGTGGAAAGAGGTCATTCGGCCCATCGAGTCTGCCTGACACTCCAAAGGGCATCTCATCCAAAGCCAGCACCCAATGTTTTTCCAATGGCTAACCCTCCCGAACCTGCACATCCCTGAACACTGTGGGCAATTATCCCATGGCCAATCCACCCTAGCCTGCACATCCGTGGGCACTATGGGACAATTTCCCACGGCCAATCCACCCTAGCCTGCACATCCTGGGGCACTATGGGACAATTTCCCACGGCCAATCCACCCTAGCCTGCACATCCTGGGGCACTATGGGACAATTTCCCACGGCCAATCCACCCTAGCCTGCACATCCTGGGGCACTATGGGACAATTTCCCACGGCCAATCCACCCTAGCCTGCACATCCTGGGGCACTATGGGACAATTTCCCACGGCCAATCCACCCTAGCCTGCACATCCTGGGGCACTATGGGACAATTTCCCATGGCCAATCCACCCTAACCTGCACATCCCTGGACACTATGGGACAATTTAGCACGGCCAATCCACCCTAGCCTGCACATCCCTGGGCACTATGGGACAATTCCCCATGGCCAATCCACCCTAGCCTGCACATCCCTGGGCACTATGGGACAATTTCCCATGGCTAACTCACCCAGCCTGCACATCCCTGGACACTATGGGACAATTTCCCATGGCTAACTCACCCAGCCTGCACATCCCTAAACACTGGGCAATTTAGCATGGCCCATTCACCTAACCTGCACATCTTTGGAGTGTGGGAGGAAACTGGAGCACCCGGAGGAAACCCATGCAGACACGGGGAGAATGTACAAACTCCACACAGTCAGTCACCTGAGGCTGGAATCGAACCTGGGACCCTGGTGCTGTGAGGCAGCAGTACTGACCACTGAACCGCCCCACCTTGAAACTCTCTTGAGCTTTCTTGATGACTTGCTGTCCCTGCAGACTAACATTGATGCAGTAGGCCACCCAGATCCCTCTGCATTTCTGAGCTCTGCAACCTTTCACCTTTCAGATGTTAGGCTCCTTTTTGATTCTCTCTGCCAGTGTGTGGACCTCCTGATCCAGGTACCTGCTCACGTGCAAACCATTCACCTTGGCCTGGTCTGAACCTCTCTCTCTCTCTCTCTCTCTCTCGATGTGAAGGAGCTGCGCAATGTTGATGGGCGTGTCAGGAAGACTTTACAAAGAGCGGTTAAAGCAGGAAGGAATGGGTACTCATGAGAAGGCCCTGAGGTTCCTGAACCAGGATTACGAGGCTTTGAAGCAAGAATGTCTGGAGAATGGGACCCTCTTTGAAGACCCACAGTTTCCAGCTGTCCCCACAAGCATCGGATTCAAGGAACTCGCTCCACACAGCTCCAAAACCCGCGGCATCATCTGGAAAAGACCACAGGTTCGAGTTCTTCACTCAGTCCTCAACCCTGCCCTCGCTACATCACACTCTATATCTCTCCCTGTCATACACTATGCACATTAACGTGTGTGCACACACATACACACACCCACACGCATGCGCGCACACACGCACAGATGCACTGTGCACATTAACATACACACAGAGTCTATATTCAGACACACAAACATTGCTCACACACACTGTCCATTATCAGACAAACACACAACACCCAAATTAAAGCAGTCTCACTCAAACAAAGTTAAAAATCTCACAACACCACATTATAATCCCACAGGTTGAATTGGAAGCACACTAGCTTTCGGAGCAACACCCCTTCAGGTGGTTGTGAAGGATACAGATTGTAAGGCACAGAATTTATAGCAAAAGTTTACAGTGGGATGTAACTGAAATTATATATTTCAATTGTGTGATTTTTAACTTTGTACACCCCAGTCCAACACCAGCATCTCCAAATCATCCCTCAAACAACACACACTGTCCTCTTTAGCATTTTGTCTCTCATCATTCAAATTAACTCTGTCTTTGCTGAAGTCCATGTAGACTACATCCACAGCACAACCCTCACCTACACACCTAATCACTCCCTCCGAAAACTGTGTTTGACACGATCTCTCTCTTACAAAGCCAGACTAACTGTCCTTGATTAATCCCTGCCTCTCCATGTGCAGATTCCTTTTGCCCTTCAGATTTGTTCCCAATAGTTTCCCTGTCACCAGTTGTCGACAGTCTGGCCTGGAGTTGCCTGGTTATCCTCCTCATCCTTCATGAATCATGGTGCCACATGAGCTATCCTACAGTCCTCTCGCATCCCTCCTGTCACCAGAGAGGATTTGAAACTAATGCCAGAGCCTCTGCCATACCTCGCACAGCAGCTTGGGGCTACGTCTCTGTGCCCCGAGGAATTATCCATTTCCGATCCTGTTAAACTGCTAATTCTTCCTCTCTCGATGCAAACTCATTCATAATGTCATAGTTCCACCCCACCCCAAATTTCTGAAACTCCCACATCCCTCTCTACAGTGAGTGCAGTTGCAAAATACACACTTATAACCTCAGCTCTGTCTTCATCTCCAAACACAGATTACCACTTTGATCCTGAATGGCCCCTCACCTTCCCCCCACCCCTTGCCCCTAAAATGTTGATAAAATCTCTCTAGTTTTTACTGTCACTTCCTGTTGGTTTTCTTGCCCCTCCTCACTCTGCATGTCTTGTGGAAGACACCTTGGTAGCTTCTAGCCTCCCCGGGGAACCTGCTGACTGCAGTGTTTGCCATGACCATCCATTATCTTGCAGCGATAATCCTTTGACACCCAGGGCTCACTGGACTGGTTGGTCCCACCTTCACAGTTCTGCAGGAATATGCTGGCTTGCACCCTCCCTTTTTAAGCATCTCCCACTGCTCTGATGTAGAGTTTCCTGCTCTGAGTCCACGTTAGCAAGATTGTTTCAACAATTCAGAACCTGTATTCCCGGTCCACCTATGTCCTCATCCATAATTACCTTAGAGTTTACTGCATTATGGTCACTGTTACTGAAATGCTCCCCACTGCTGTCTCTACCGTTTGCTGCATTCCTTCCTTCAAACCGTGTCTGGGCATCCCCTCCAGTTTTGTTGGACTTACTCCGAGCTAGCTGAGAAAGCTCTTCTGAACTCAGTATGTGCATTCTGACCCCTCTAAAGCTTTCACACTTGATCTGTCCCAATTTATATTGGGCAGTTTGAAATTTTACACCATTATTGTACTATTATCTTACACATCTGCCTTGCCCTCTCTCCCTGACTGATTGGATGGGTCTGTAGTACATGCCTGGCAAAAAGATGGCCCCCTTTTTGTCTTTAAGTTCTATACGTACGGCCTAGTTTAAGGAATCTTCTCAGATATTGTCCCTCCTTTGAGTCAAGGAGACTCACAGCATAGGAAAAGGCCCTTCAGCCCATCAAATCTGTGCCAGTCACAAACAACCACTCTTTCTAATCCCATTTTCCAGTCCATAGCCTGGTGTGCCTTGGCACCACAAGTGGATCTCTAAACCCTTCTCCGATGTGATGAGGGTTCCTGCCTCTCCCGCCCGTACAGGCAGAGAGTTCCAGATTCCCCACCACCCTCTGGGTGGAAACTTTTTCCTCACATCCCCTTGAAAGCTCCTGCCCCTGATGTTAAGTCTTTGTTTCCTGTTAGTGACCAAGGAGAAAAGTTCCTTCCCATCAACCCTCTCCCTCATAATCACATAATCAGGACTTTCATTAGCTGCTGTGGTAGGGTTTGAACCAGTGCTTCTAGAGCCTTAGAACATAGAACATTACAGCGCAGTACAAGCCCTTTGGCCCTCCATGTTGCACCGATCAGTGGAACCAATCGGAAGCCCATCTAACCAACACTATTCCATTTTTGTCCAGATGCCTATCCAATGTCCATTTAAATACCCATAAAGTTGGCGAGTCTACTACTGTTGCAGGCAATGTGTTCCATACCCCTACCACTCTCTGAGTAAAGAAACTCCCTCTGATATCTGTCCAATACCTATCACCCCTCAATTTAAAGCTATGTCCCCTTGTGCTAGCCATCACCATCCAAGGAAAAAGGCTCTCCCTGTCCACCCTATCTAACTCTCTGATTATCTTATATGTCTATTATCTTATTAAGTCACTTGTCAACCTTCTTCTCTCTAACGAAAACAGCCTCAAGTCCCTCAGCCTTTCCTCATAAGACCTTCCCTCCGAACCAGGCAACATCCTAGTCAATCTCCTCTGAACCCTTTCCAAAGCTTCCACATCCTTCCTATAATGCGGTGACCAGAACTGTACACAATACTCCAAGTGCGGTCTGACCAGAGTTTTGCACAGCTGCAGCATGAACCCATGACTCTGAAACTCAATCCCTCTACTAATAAAAGCTAACACACCATACAGCTTCTTAACAACCCTATCAGCCTGGGTGGCAACTTTCAGGGATCTATGTCCATGGACACTGAGATTTCTCTGCACATCTATACTATCAAGAATCTTACCATCAGCCCAGTACCCTGCATTCCTTTTACTCCTTCCAAAAGACTCTCCCTTAAAACAAACCCCTTCCAGCCTGCCATTCTCCCTTGTGCCTTTAATTTGACTTGCACTGCTCTCTGGATTGACTTTGATCTTCCTGTATACTGGCCTGTGTATTGATCTCGAGTGCTTCTGCACTCTGTATCCCATCCCCCTACCGAACGTAATATACACTCCAGCAGCTGGTCCTTACAATGAGGGTCCGGTCTCTTGCTTTTAACAAATGCAGTAAAATTTAGCAATTCTTGGTTTTAAAACAGTTCTTTTCCCAGTTCACTCAAAAATATAGATAAACAAAAGCTACAAACACAAGGTGCTGGAGAAACTCAGCTAGTCTGTGGAGAGAGAAACAGAGTTAAAGTTTCAAGTGCAGCACAACCCTTGCGAGTTTCTCCAGCATTTTCAGATTTGATTTCAGATTTTCAGAATCTACAGAATGATATTTATTTTGTTTAGTTAGTTCACAGTTGGGGCTTGTCACTGAATCATCCCCACGTTAAAGCTGACGATTCACCACAGTCCCAGTCGAAGTACATGCAGCATTGTATCTTGTGTTTGGAACAATTCCGCCATGACCCATGATCACTGTGGCTCTACAGGGTGAGAACACAATGGGAGCAAAACAGAAAGCAAACTAACAGCAGAAGATGGTTTGAGTGACCTCACAACATGACAAAGCTTCTAACCATTCCCTGCATCACCTGTAACGGTATGAGTTCCTGAGAATATTCACCCAATCCCAACTCGAGCTTCTATTTGCCAACTGCCGATGTCTCCGCTGTGGATTGTAGAGACTGCTCAGTGACAGCTCCAATCCTTCCCAGATAAACTTTACACTCATTTGAGGCTCAGTTCGAATAACCTGCAGGTTTCGAACCTGCCTGTCTTTGTTTGAAAGTTTCTGCTAAAGTGATTGCTTCCCTCCTCCAAGCGGAAAACTGAATCCTGCTTCCGTGTGCAACACTGGTGTCTTCTTAATGGAATTCTATGAAAAAAAAATTGTTCAGTCTGAGATTCTATTGAAGTGAAAGTGAAGCTAATGGCCTTCAATGTTTACCTCACCTGTCCGAAACTCCAAGGAGATTTGACTGACCTTCATTCTGACAAATCCTCGATAGGATCCTGAAGGATTGTCTGATTTTTGTTTAAACATCGATGTTTTCACAAAAGTTACCAACATCAAACTTGCCATATTAAAATATGTAAATTCGATACCGTTCATCACCCCTACATCACCAATTAATGAAAGTATAAACTTAAGGGTTATCACCATTTTCTATGGAAACATTCTTCTAAAGATTATTTCTGTTACATTGACAGTGATCATACATTTTACCCCCGTACTGACAGGTTCCAGGTGTCCTGGCAGACCTCACAGTAGATAAATCTCTCTGGCCGGCTGAAACATACCCCCAAGCTGTTACGTGAGAAAGGGGGGAGTCAGCAGGGACACTGGGAATCGTTTTCAATTCTTCTCGGGTCACAGGAGAGGTGCGAGAGAACAGCTGGTGTAGTAGAGGGGAGCGAAGAATCCAGAGATTCACAGAGATCCAGAGATTGAGTGGGGTAATTCCTCCTGATAGGTCTTGTAAATCTACCACCACGTCGCCTAAAATAAGACCTGTGAATGAAATAAACATTTGAGCAAAAAATCATTAGATATAGGATTTCTAAAGTTGGTGTGATTTTGTTTCAGTCAGGACAGTTTGTGACCTTGGTTTGATGTGTGTGTGTTTGTGTGTGGGAATGTGTGGGTGTGGGTGTGGGAATGTGTGTGTGTTTGTGTGCGGGTGTGTGTCTGTGTGTGTGTCTGTGTGTGGGTGTGGGAATATGTGGGTGTGGGAATGTGTGTGTGTTTGTGTGCGGGTGTGTGTCTGTGTGTGTGTCTGTGTGTGGGGTGTGGGAATGTGTGTGTGTATGTGTGTGTCTGTGTGTGGGGGTGTGGAAATGTGTGGGTGTGGGTGTGCGAATGTGTGTGTGTTTGTGTGCGGATGTGTGTCTGTGTGTGGAGGTGTGTGAATGTGTGTGGGTGTGGGAATGTGTGTGTGTTTGTGTGCGGGTATGTGTCTGTGTGTGGGGGTGTGGGAATGTGTGTGTCTGTCTGTGTGTGGGGGTGTGGGAACGTGTGTGTGTTTGTGTGCGGGTGTGTGTCTGTGTGTGGGGGTGTGGGAATGTGAGTCTGTGTGTGTGGGTGTGGGAATGTGTGTGTGGGTGTGTGTGTCTGTGTGTGGGGGTGTGGGAATGTGTGGGTGGGGGGGTATGGGAATGTGTGTGTGTCTGTGGGGGTGTGGGAATGTGTGTGTGTCTGTGGTGGTGTGGGAATGTGTGTCTGTGTGTGTTTGTGTGTGGGTGTGTGTCTGTCTGTGTGTGTGGGTGTGGGAATGTGTGTGTGTGTGTGTGTGTATCTGTGTGTGTGTTTGTGTGTGGGGGTGTGGGAACGTGTGTGTGTCTGTGTGTGGGTGTGGGAATGTGTGTGTGTTTGTGGGTGGGTGTGTGTCTGTGTGTGTGTCTGTGGGAATATATGTGTGTTTGTGTGTGGGTGTGTGTCTGTGGGTGTGGGAATGTGTGTGTTTTTGTGTGCGGGTGTGTGTCTGTGTATGTTTGTGTGTGGGGGTGTGGGAATGTGTGTGTGTCTGTGTGTGGGGGTGTGGGAATGTGTGTGTGTGGGTGTGTGTCTGTGTGGGGGTTTTTTGTGAATTTGGGGTGTGTGTGTGTATGAGAGAGAGATTATGTGTGGGTGTGGGTGTGTCTGTGGGAGTGTGTGTGTGTCTGTCTGTGTGGGAATGTGTGGGGATTTGAGGGCGTGTGTGTGCGTGTGTGTCAAAGGAGAATAGGTAATGGTGTTTTCATGATGTTGCAACACTTGTCCTTCTCAGTGTTGATAGTGAGCCTAGGTTATGTTTACACAGTAGAATTAATAACTTCTGTGGAATATTCTGTCATAACACAGCATTGTACGAGAGGTGGAAAGGTCTGAATATGTAAGAGATTGCATCATGGCAATACAATGTAGAAGGTTGACGGGTGCCCTTACAGGTATATAAGATCACGAGGGGCAGAGATAGGGGAGCGTCTTTTCCCTAGGGTGGGGGATTTCCAGACTGGGGCCATTTTTCTAAGGTGAGAGGAGAAAGACTTTAATAAAAGGCACGAGGGGCATTCTTTTTCCATGGAAAGTGGTTCTTGTGCGGAATGAGCTTCCAGAGGAGGGGTGGATGTGGGTGCGGTTATAGTGTTTAAAACGCATTTAGATAAGTATGTGATGTACAAATGTTTGGAGGGATATGGGCCAAGTTGAGTTTAGGATTCTGCTTGGCATGGACTGGGTAGCCTGAATTGTTTGTTTCTGTGCTGTGTGACTGTATGTATGACTACAGGCCAGTCAGTCTAACCTGACTGGTGGGGAAACTATAGGAAGCAATTCTGAGGGACAGAATGAATCTGCATTTGGAGAGGCAGGGATTAATCAAGAACAGTCAACACTGTTTTGTTAAGGGGAGGTCATGTCTGACCAACTTGATTGAATTTATTTGAAAAGGTGAATAGGTGAGGGGCAATGCTCCCAAAGTGGTCTACTTGCACTTCAGCAAGACTATTAATAAGGTGCCAGACAGGGGATGTGATTGAGGGGGGCTCAGATAGGTCGGACAGGAAGAAACATATTCTCTTGGTAGAGGGATCAGTAACTGGGGGGATATAGATTTAAAGTAAGGGGCAAGAGATGTCAAGGGGATGTGAGTGGCTGGGAGAGGTTAAAAAAAGCCCTCAGAACATTGAAGAAGGGTCTAGATGTTCACTTACAATGCCAAAGCACACAAGCCTATGGGGCAAGTGCTGGGAAATGTGATTGGAATAGTTAGGTAGCTGTTCTTGACCAGAACGGGGATGATGGGCTGAAGGGCCTTTTACTGTACTGTAGATCTCTGTGACTCCACAAAGACAAAGCAGTTCCTTTGATATTGTCCTTAATGCTTCATGCACAAGATCATAGTAGAGTCAGGGAGTGATACAGCACACAGACAGACCCTTCAGCCTAACTCGTCCATGCTGACCAGATATCTGAAATCACTCTAGTCCAACTTGCGTAAGGGTTTGGCCCATTTCCCTCTAAACCCCTGCTGTTCCTGTCCCCCATCCAGATGCCTTTTAGATGGTATGGTTGTACCAGCCTCCACCACTTCCTCTGGCAGCTCATTCCACACATGTACCACCCTCTGGGTGAAAAATGTTACCCCTTAGGTCCCTTTAAATCTTTCTCCTCCCACCTTAAACCAGTGCCCTCTTGCTTTTGGATTCTCTAACCTGGGAAAAAGCCCTGAAGTACTCACCCTCTCCATGCCCCTCATGATTTTATAAACCTCTCTGAGGTCACCCCTCAGTCTCAGATGCTCCAGGGAAAGCAGTTATCATTCAGTGTTGTCTCTGACAGTTTTAAACTCCACTTTGGTTTGCTAACAAACAGGTGTAACATCGATATGAACAATCCAGTCCCCCACACCACCTCCACCATTCAATAGGGTCACAGTGGATCTGCTTGTGTTTGCAATTCTGCATTCCCAAATACACCTGCTAACCCTGGATTCCATGTCTAACACAAATCTTACCCAGCGAGGAGACTAAGGCTGGGAACTGAACATTCAGGGGTATGTCACTTTTCAAAAGGAGAGGCAGGAAGGAAAGGGCAGTGGCAGAGCACTGTTGGGACAGGATGGAATACGTACAATTGCAAAAAATGATCTTTAATTGAAAATTGTCGATCCCATACGGGTGGAGGTAAAAATTACAAGGGTGGGAGTCGTCCGAAGGCCCCCAAACAGCAGCTGAACAATGGGACAGAGAATCCATGGCTCCCTGTGGGATCCCACTGTGCACGGGGCACCAGTCACACAAACACCCTCCTACCCCCTCCCCCCACCTCTGTCTCCTGGCACTCAGCCATTTCTGCGTCCCATCAGCTTTTATCTTCTGTATCAGTTTCCCTGTGGGGCCTTGTTAAAGGCCGCGCTGAAATCCAGATAAACTGTATTAGGTCATGATTCGGAGATGCCGGTGTTGGACTGGGGTGTACAAAGTTAAAAATCACACAACACCAGGTTATAGTCCAACAGGTTTAATTGGAAGCACACTCACTTTCGGAGCGATTGGGATGTCGGCCTGTCATGGTTGAATTGGAGTGAAGGGTCTGTTTCCGTACTGGCATGTGTGTCTAACTCTATAACTGCTCTCCCCATGTTCACCATAACCTGGCTGAAGTTAACAGTATGTTTGTGAGGGAGAAACATGGGCGGAAACGACTGATCTCAACTTAAATAACGTTCCTGTGTCTGGGCACAGTGTTAAGAGAGCTTTACGTCATTTAAATAAGGTAAAGGTATTGGCAGAGGGAAATGGACTTGTGTTAAATAAGGGAGTAAATGGATATCTGGGCTGAAGGGGGGAGGGCGATGAAATCAGCCATGGTGTGACTGAATGGTGGGCCAGAAATTTGTTAGTTGTGAAAGTGGTGGAAGTGAAAGTTCTGTCCTGAGTCACTGACGGTACACCTTCTCTCTCGGCAGGAGATCGCAGCTGACCCACAGTTCATTCTGGCTGGAGCATCTCGAACTGATGTTTGTCAGGGAGGACTCGGTGAGATCATCAAACCAGAGAGCTAGCACAGTGAATGTCCACACATGCTGTCCCTGTCCCTGTCCTGGGAGGGTGTGATGGGGACAGTGTAGAGGGAGCTTTACTCTGTATCTGATTCCGTGCTGTCCCTGTCCCTGTCCTGGGAGGGTGTGATGGGGACAGTGTAGAGGGAGCTTTACTCTGTATCTGATTCCGTGCTGTCCCTGTCCCTGTCCTGGGAGTGTTTGATGGGGGCAGTGTAGAGGGAGCTTTACTCTGTATCTGATTCCGTGCTGTCCCTGTCCCTGTGCTGGGAGGGTGTGATGGGGACAGTGTAGAGGGAGCTGTACTCTGTATCTGACCCTGTCCTGGGAGGGTGTGATGGGGACAATGTAGAGAGAGCTTTACTCTGTATCTGACCCCGTGCTGTCCCTGTGCTGGGAGGGTGTGATGGGGGACAGTGTAGAGGGAGCTGTACTCTGTTTCTAACCCTGTGATGTCCCTGCTCTGGGAGGGTGTGATGGGGACAGTGTAGAGGGAGCTTCTCTCTGGATCTGACCCCGTGCTGTCCCTGTCCTGGGATGGTGTGATGGGGGACAGTGTAGAGGGAGCTGTACATAGAACATAGAAGAATACAGCGCAGTACAGGCCCTTCGGCCCTCGATGTTGCGCCGATCCAAGCCCACCTAACCTACACTAACCCACTATCCTCCATATACCTATCCAATGCCCGTTTAAATGCCCATAAAGAGGGAGAGTCCACCACTGATACTGGCAGGGCATTCCATGAACTCACGACTCGCTGAGTAAAGAATCTACCCCTAACATCTGTCCTATACCTACCACCCCTTAATTTAAAGCTATGCCCCCTTGTCATAGCTGACTCCATACGTGGAAAAAGGTTCTCACGGTCAACCCTATCTAAACCCCTAATCATCTTGTACACCTCTATCAAGTCACCCCGAAACCTTCTTTTCTCCAATGAGAACAGCCCCAAGTGCCTCAGCCTTTCCTCATAGGATCTTCCTACCATACCAGGCAACATCCTGGTAAACCTCCTCTGCACCCGTTCCAGTGCCTCCATATCCTTCCTATAGTATGGTGACCAAAACTGCACACAATACTCCAGATGCGGCCGCACCAGAGTCTTATACAACTGCAACATGACCTCAGGACTCTGGAACTCAATTCCTCTACCAATAAGAGCCAGTACGCCATATGCCTTCTTCACTGCACTATTTACCTGGGTGGCAACTTTCAGAGATCTGTGTACATGGACACCAAGATCCCTCTGCTCTTCCACACTACCAAGTAGTCTACCATTAGCCCAGTACCCCATCTTCTTGTTACTCTTACCAAAGTGAATCACCTCACACTTACCCACATTGAACTCCATTTGCCACCTTTCTGCGCAGCTCTGCAGCTTCTCTATATCCCGCTGTAACCTGCCACATCCTTCTTCACTGTCAACAACTCCACCGACTTTCGTATCATCCGCAAACTTGCTCACCCAACCTTCTAGCCCCTCCTCCAGGTCATTTATAAAAATGACAAACAGCAATGGTCCCAAAACAGATCCTTGTGGAACACCGCTAGTAACTGCACTCCAAGATGAACCTTTACCATCAACTACTACCCTCTGTCTCCTTCCAGCCAGCCAATTCCTAATCCAAACCTCCAACCCACCCTCAATGCCATACCTCCGTATTTTTTGCAGTAGCCTACCATGGGGTACCTTATCAAACGCCTTACTAAAATCCATATACACCACATCTACCGCTTTACCCTCGTCCACCTCCTTGGTCACCTTCTCAAAGAAATCAATAAGGTTTGTGAGGCACAATCTGCCCTTCACAAAACCATGCTGACTATCCTTGATCACATTATTCTTATCCAGATGTTCATAAATCCTATCCCTTACAATTCTCTCTAAGACTTTGCCCACAACAGAAGTGAGACTCACTGGCCTATAGTTACTAGGGTTATCCCTACTCCCCTTCTTGAACAAGGGAAGCACATTCGCTATCCTCCAGTCTTCTGGCACTATTCCCGTAGACAACGAGGACATAAAAATCAAGGCCAATGGCTCTGCAATCTCCTCCCTTGCTTCCCAGAGAATCCTAGGATAAATGCCATCAGGCCCAGGGACTTATCTATTTTCACCCTTTCCAGAATTTCCAACACCTCTTCCCTACATACCTCAAAGCCGTCCATTCTAATTAATTGTGACTCAGTATTCACATCGGCAACAATGTCCTGTTCCTGAGTGAATACTGACGAAAAGTATTCATTCAGTATCTCCCCAATCTCTTCAGCCTCCACACACAACTTCCCACTACTATCCTTGATTGGACCTATTCCTACCCTCGTCATTCTTTTATTCCTGACATACCTATAGAAAGCCTTTGGGTTTTCCCTAATCCTACCAACTAAGGACCTTTCATGTCCCCTTCTCGCTGCTCTTAGCTCTCTCTTCAGATCCTTCCTGACTACCTTATAACTCTCAATCGCCCCAATTGAACCTTCATGCCTCATCTTTACATAGGCTGCCCTCTTCCCTTTAACAAGGGATTCCAATTCCTTATTAAACCACGGCTCCCTCACACGACCCTTTCCTCCCTGCCCTGTACTCTGTATCTGACCCCGTGCTGTCCCTGTCCCTGTCCTGGGTAGGGTATGATGGGGGACAGCGTAGAGGGAGCTTTACTCTGTATCTGTCCCCGTGCTGTCCCTGTCCCTGCCCTGGGAGGGTGTGATAGGGACAGTGTAGAGGGAGCTTTACTCTGTATCTGTCCCTGTCCTGGGAGGGTGTGATGGGGACAGTGTAGAGGGAGCTTTACTCTGGATCTGACCCCATGCTTCCCTGTCCCTGCCCTGGGAGTGTTTGCTGGGGGCAGTGTAGAGGGAGCTGTACTCTGTATTTGACCCCGTGCTGTCCCTGTCCCTGTCCTGGGAGGATGTGATGGGGGACAGTGTAGAGGGAGCGTTACTCTGTACCTGACCCCGTGCTGTCCCTGTCTCTGTCCCTGTCCCTGTCCTGGGAGGGTGTGATGGGGGACAGTGTAGAGGGAGCTTTACTCTGTACCTGTCCCTGTCTCTGTCCCTGTCTCTGTCCCTGTCCCTGTCCTGGGAGGGTGTGATGGGGGACAGTGTAGTGGGAGCTTTACTCTGTACCTGACCCCGTGCGGTCCCTGTCCCTGTCCCTGTCCTGGGAGGGTGTGATGGGGGACAGTGTAGAGGGAGCTTTACTCTGTACCTGACCCTGTGCGGTCCCTGTCCCTGTCCCTGTCCTGGGAGGGTGTGATGGGGGACAGTGTAGAGGGAGCTTTACTCTGTATCTGACCCTGTGCTGTCCCTGTCCCTGTCCCTGTCCTGGGAGGGTGTGATGGGGGACAATGCATTTTTTAATTCTTTTTGTGGGGTGTGAGCATCGCTGGCTGGGTCCAGTATTTATCACCTGTCCCTAGTTGCCCCCCCCCTTGAGAATGTGGGGGTGAGCTGCCTTCCTGACCCACTGCAGTCCGTGTGCTGTGGGTAGACCCACAATTTCCCTGAAGGAGGGAATTCCAGGATTCGGACCCAGTGACAGTGAGGGATCGGGGAGATATTTCCCAGTCAGGAATGGGGAGGGGTTTGGAGGGAGACTTGCAGGGGGTGGGGTTCCCGTGTGTCTGCTGCCCTTGTCCTTTGAGGTGGAAGTGGTCGTGGGTTTGGAAGGTGCTGTCTCAGGATATTTGGTGAGTTCCAGCAGTGTATCTTGGAGATAGTACACACTGCTGTTACTGAGGGTCGGTGGGGGAGGGAGGGGATGGTACACACTGCTGTTACTGAGGGTCGGTGGGGGGAGGGAGGGGATGGTACACACTGCTGTTACTGAGGGTCGGTGGGGGGGGGAGGGGATGGTACACACTGCTGTTACTGAGGGTCGGTGGGGGGGAGGGAGGGGATGGTACACACTGCTGTTACTGAGGGTCGGTGGGGGAGGGAGGGGATGGTACACACTGCTGTTACTGAGGGTCGGTGGGGGGAGGGAGGGGATGGTACACACTGCAGTTACTGAGGGTCGGTGGGGGAGGGAGGGGATGGTACACACTGCTGTTACTGAGGGTCGGTGGGGGGGGGGAGGGGATGGTACACACTGCTGTTACTGAGGGTCGGGTGGGGAGGGAGGGGATGGTACACACTGCTGTTACTGAGGGTCGGTGGGGGGGGAGGGGATGGTACACACTGCTGTTACTGAGGGTCGGTGGGGGGAGGGAGGGGATGGTACACACTGCTGTTACTGAGGGTCGGTGGGGGGAGGGAGGGGATGGTACACACTGCTGTTACTGAGGGTCGGTGGGGGGGAGGGGATGGTACACACTGCTGTTACTGAGGGTCAGTGGGGGGGGAGGGGATGGTACACACTGCTGTTACTGAGGGTCGGTGGGGGGGGGAGGGAGGGGATGGTACACACTGCTGTTACTGAGGGTCGGTGGGGGAGGGAGGGGATGGTACACACTGCTGTTACTGAGGGTCGGTGGGGGGGGGAGGGGATGGTACACACTGCTGTTACTGAGGGTCGGTGGGGGGGAGGGGATGGTACACACTGCTGTTACTGAGGGTCGGTGGGGGGAGGGAGGGGATGGTACACACTGCTGTTACTGAGGGTCGGTGGGGGGGGGAGGGAGGGGATGGTACACACTGCTGTTACTGAGGGTCGGTGGGAGGGAGGGAGGGGATGGTACACACTGCTGTTACTGAGGGTCGGTGGGGGGGGGGGGATGGTACACACTGCTGTTACTGAGGGTCGGTGGGGGGAGGGAGGGGATGGTACACACTGCTGTTACTGAGGGTCGGTGGGGGAGGGAGGGGATGGTACACACTGCTGTTACTGAGGGTCGGTGGGGGGGAGGGGATGGTACACACTGCTGTTACTGAGGGTCGGTGGGGGGGGAGGGAGGGGATGGTACACACTGCTGTTACTGAGGGTCGGTGGGGGGGGAGGGGATGGTACACACTGCTGTTACTGAGCGTCGGTGGGGGGGGGGGAGGGGATGGTACACACTGCTGTTACTGAGGGTCAGTGGGGGGAGGGAGGGGATGGTACACACTGCAGTTACTGAGGGTCGGTGGGGGGGGGGAGGGGATGGTACACACTGCTGTTACTGAGGGTCAGTGGGGGGAGGGAGGGGATGGTACACACTGCTGTTACTGAGGGTCGGTGGGGGAGGGAGGGGATGGTACACACTGCTGTTACTGAGGGTCGTTGGGGGGGGAGGGAGGGGATGGTACACACTGCTGTTACTGAGGGTCGGTGGTGGGGGAGGGAGGGGATGGTACACACTGCTGTTACTGAGGGTCGGTGGGGGGAGGGGGGGGGATGGTACACACTGCTGTTACTGAGGGTCGGTGGGGGGGGAGGGAGGGGATGGTACACACTGCTGTTACTGAGGGTCGGTGGGGGGAGGGGGGGGATGGTACACACTGCTGTTACTGAGGGTCGGTGGGGGGAGGGCGGGGATGGTACACACTGCTGTTACTGAGGGTCGGTGGGGGGGGGGGATGGTACACACTGCTGTTACTGAGGGTCGGTGGGGGGGGAGGGAGGGGATGGTACACACTGCTGTTACTGAGGGTCGGTGGGGGGGGGGGGATGGTACACACTGCTGTTACTGAGGGTCGGGGGGGGAGGGGATGGTACACACTGCTGTTACTGAGGGTCGGTGGGGGGGAGGGAGGGGATGGTACACACTGCTGTTACTGAGCGTCGGTAGGGGGGGGGGAGGGGATGGTACACACTGCTGTTACTGAGGGTCGGTGGGGGGGAGGGAGGGGATGGTACACACTGCTGTTACTGAGGGTCGGTGGGGGGGAGGGGAGGGGATGGTACACACTGCTGTTACTGAGGGTCGGTGGGGGGGGAGGGAGGGGATGGTACACACTGCAGTTACTGAGGGTCGGTGGGGGGGGAGGGGATGGTACACACTGCTGTTACTGAGGGTCGGTGGGGAGGGAGGGAGGGGATGGTACACACTGCTGTTACTGAGGGTCGGTGGGTGGGGGGGAGGGGATGGTACACACTGCTGTTACTGAGGGTCGGTGTGGGGGGGGTAGGGGATGGTACACACTGCTGTTACTGAGGGTCGTTAGGGGGGGAGGGAGGGGATGGTACACACTGCTGTTACTGAGGGTCGGTGGTGGGGGAGGGAGGGGATGGTACACACTGCTGTTACTGAGGGTCGGTGGGGGGGAGGGAGGGGATGGTACACACTGCTGTTACTGAGGGTCGGTGGGGGAGGGAGGGGATGGTACACACTGCTGTTACTGAGGGTCGTTAGGGGGGGAGGGAGGGGATGGTACACACTGCTGTTACTGAGGGTCGGTGGTGGGGGAGGGAGGGGATGGTACACACTGCTGTTACTGAGGGTCGGTGGGGGGGAGGGAGGGGATGGTACACACTGCTGTTACTGAGGGTCGGTGGGGGGGGGGGGGAGGGGATGGTACACACTGCTGTTACTGAGGGTCGGTGTGGGGGAGGGAGGGGATGGTACACACTGCTGTTACTGAGGGTCGGTGGGGGGGAGGGGAGGGGATGGTACACACTGCTGTTACTGAGGGTCTGTGGGGGGGGAGGGAGGGGATGGTACACACTGCTGTTACTGAGGGTCGGTGGGGGGGGAGGGGATGGTACACACTGCTGTTACTGAGGGTCGGTGGGGAGGGAGGGAGGGGATGGTACACACTGCTGTTACTGAGGGTCGGGGGGGGGGAGGGGATGGTACACACTGCTGTTACTGAGCGTCGGTGGGGGGGGAGGGGATGGTACACACTGCTGTTACTGAGGGTCGGTGGGGGGGAGGGGAGGGAGGGGGTATTTGTAGATGTACCAATCAAGCCGCTATTTTCTCCTGGATGGTGTTGAGCTTCTTGAGTGTTGTTGGAGCTGCCCCCATCCAGGGCAAGTGGGGAGTATTCCCTCACCCTCCTGACTTGTACCTTGTAGATGGTGGACAGGCTTTGGGGAGTCAGGAGGGGAGTTACTCACCGCAGTATTCCCAGCCTCTGACCTGCTCTTGGAGCCGCTGTGTTTATGGGGTGAGTCCAGTTCAGTTCCTGGTCAATGGTAACCCCTGGGATGTTGGTATCAGGGGAATTCCGTGATGGTAACACCAGTGAATGTCAAGGGGCTGTGGTTAGCTTGTCTCTTACTGGTGATGGTCATAGTCTGGCATCTGTGTGACATGAATGTTACTTACCACTGATCATCCCAAGCCTGGAGATTGCCCAGATCTCATCTGTAGATGAGAATGGTGCCAAACATTGTGTAATCATCAGTAAACATCCCCACATCTGACCTTATGATGGAGGGGAAGGTCATTGATGAAGCAGCTGAAGATGGTTGGCCCTAGGACCCTCCCCTGAGGGACTCCTGCAGAGGTGTCCTGGAGCTGAGATGACTGACCCTCCAACAACCACAACCATCTTCCTCTGGGCCAGGTGTGACTCTAACCAGCGGAGAGTTTGCTCCCGATGCCCATTGATTCCAGTTTTTCCCGGGCTCCTTGATGCCACACTCGGTCGAATGCAGCCTTGATATCAAGGGCTGTCCCTCTCCCCTCCCCTCCCCTCTGGAATCCAGCTCTTTTGTCCATGTTTGACCCAAGGCTGGAATGAGGTCAGGAGCTGGGTGGAGTGACCCGAATTGGCTGGAGCCTGGTATCTGTGACCCTGGGGTCCACTGGAGGAGGCTGAGATGGATCATACACTCGGCACTTCAGACTGAAGATTCCTGTGAAAGTTTCAGCTTTCTCCTTTCCCCTGATGTGCTGGGCTCCTCCATCATTGAGGTGGGGGGGGGGGAGATTTGTGGAGCCTCCTCCCCCAGTGAGTTGTTTAACTGCCCACCCCCATTCACACCTGGATGTGGCAGGACTGCAGACCTTAGATTGGGGATGGTGGTTGTGGGATCCCTTAGCTCTGTCTACCACTTGCAGCTTATGCTGTTTGGCAAGTAATCCTGTTTGGTATCTTCACCAGACTGGGACCTCATCGTCAGGTCTGCCTGATGCTGCTCCCAGCATGTCCCCCCCCCCGTACTCCCCATTGACCCAGGGTTGATGCCCTGGCTTGGTGGTAATGGGTGAGGGGGGGATATGCCAGGCCATGAGATTACAGATTGTGCTGGAGGACAGTTCTGCTGCTGTTGGTGACCCACAGTGTCTCACGGACGCCCAGCCTTGAGTTACTAGATCAGTTTGAAGTCTGTCCCATTGAGCACGGTGATAGTGTCACACAACCCGATGGAGGGGATTCTCAATGTGAAGGTGGGACTCTGTCTCCACACGTCACTCTCACCGATACTGTCACGGACAGATACATCTGTAGCTGGCAGATTGGTAAGGATGGGGTCAGGTATGTTTCTCCCCCCCTTGTTGGTTCCCTCCCCACCTGCCGTAGACCCAGTCTGGCAGCTCTGTCCTTTAGGACCCGACCAGCTCGATCAGTAATGCTGCAGCTGAGTCACTCTCGGTGGTGGGACAGTGAAACCCCCCACCCCCAGAGTACATCCTGTGTCCTTGCCACCCTCAGTGCTTCCTCTAAGTGTTGTTCAACATGGAGGATACTGATTCATCAGCCGAGGGAGGATGGTACGTGGTAATCAGCAGGAGGTTTCCTTGTTCACGTTTAACCTGTAGCCATGAGACTTCATGGGATCCAGAGTCAATGTTGAGGCAATGTTTACGAAGGAAGTTGAATCTCTTGTCAAAAGGAAGAAGGTGGCTTATGTTAAGATGAGGCGTGAAGGCTCAGCTAAGGTGCTTGAGAGTTACAAGCTAACCCGGAAAGATCTAAAGAGAGAGCTAAGAAGAGCAGATTCCTGATGAGGGGCTCCGGCCAGAAACGTCGATTCTCCTGCTCCTCGGATGCTGCCTGACCTGCTGTGCTTTTCCAGCACCACACTCTCACCTCTGACCTCCAGCATCTGCAGTCATCACTTTTTTCTCGAGTAAGATTAGGGCCAATCAAAGGCAGGAGTGGGAAGTTGGATGTGGAATCCGAAGCGATAGGAGAGGCACTAAATGAATATTTTTCCTCCATATTCACACTGGAAAAAGACAATGTGGTTGAGGAGAAAACGGAGATATAGGCTTCTAGACGAGATGGGATTGAGGTTCATAAGGAGGAGGTGTTAGCAATTCTGGAAATTGTGAAAATAAGTAAGTTCCCTGGGTTGGATGGGATTTATCCTCAGATTCTCTGGGATAGGGAAGGGAGGAGATTGCCGAGCCTTTGGCTTTGATCTTTATGTCATCAATGTTGACAGGAATAGTGCCAGAAGTCTAGAGGATAGCAAATGTGGTTCCCCTGTCCAAGAAGGGGAGTAGAGACGACCCTGGTAATTATAGACCAGTGAGCCTTACTTCAGTTGTGGGTAAAGTGTTGGAAAAGGTCTATAAGAGATAGGATTTATAATTATCTAGAGAGGAATAATTAGATTAGGGACAGTCAACATGGTTTTGTGAAGGTTAGGTTGTGCCTCACTAACCTTACTGAGTTCTTTGAGATGGTGACAAACAGGTGGATGAGGGTAAAGTGGTTGATGTGGTGTATATGGATTTCAGTAAGGTGTTTGATAAGGGTCCCTACGGTAGGCTATTGCACACAGTAGGGAGGCATAGGATTGAGGGTGATTTAGCAGTTTGGATCAGAAGTTGGCTAGCTGAAAGAAGACAGAGGGTGGTGGTTGATGCGAAATGTTTATCCTGGAGTTCAGTTACTAGTGGGGTACCGCAAGGATCTGTTTTGGGGCCACTGCTGTTTGACATTTTTATAAACGTCCTGGATAAGGGGCTAGAAGGATGGATTAGTAAATGTGCAGATGACACTAGGGCCTGTGGAGTGGTGGATCGTGCTGAAGGATGGTGCAGGTTACAGAGGGACATAGGTTAGATCCCCCTACAGTATGGAAACAGGCCCTTTGGCCCTACAAGTCCACACTGACCCTCTGAAGAATAACCCACCCAGACGCATTGCCCTACATTTACCCCTGACTAATGCACCTAACACTATAGGGCAATTTCCCATGGCCAATCCACCCTGACCTGCACATCTTTGGACTGTGGGAAGAAACCGGAGCACCCGGAGGAAACCCACACAGATACAGGGAGAACGTACAAACTCCACACAGTCACCCAAGGCTGGAATCGAACCCAAGTCCCTGGTGC
This sequence comes from Chiloscyllium punctatum, assembly GCF_047496795.1. Classification (NCBI taxonomy): domain Eukaryota; kingdom Metazoa; phylum Chordata; class Chondrichthyes; order Orectolobiformes; family Hemiscylliidae; genus Chiloscyllium; species Chiloscyllium punctatum. The sequence continues at coordinate 6,037,337 of NC_092741.1, forward strand.
TGTGAGGCAGCAGTGCTAACCACTGAGCTACTGTGCCACCCCATAGATAAGCTGCAGAGCTGGGCTGAGAGGTGGCAAATGGAGTTTAATGCGGACAAGTGTGAGGTGATTCACTTTGGAAGGAGCAACAGGAATGCAGAGTACTGGGCTAATGGTAAGATTCTTGGTAGTGTAGATGAGCAGAGAGATCTCGGTGTCCATTTACATAGATCCCTGAAAGTTACCACCCAGATTGATCAGGTTATTAAGAAGGCATACGGTGTGTTAGCTTTTATTAATAGAGGGATTGAATTCCGAAGCCATGAGGTCATGCTGCAGCTGCACAAAACTCTGGTGCGGCTGCACTCGGAGTATTGTGTACAGTTCTGGTCACCGCATTATAGGAAGGATGTGGAAGCTTTGGAAAGGGTGCAGAGGAGATTTACCAGGATGTTGCCTGGTTCGGAGGGAAGGTCTTAGAGGAAAGGCTGAGGGACTTGAGGCTGTTTTCGTTAGAGAGAAGAAGTTTGAGAGGTGACTTAATTGAGACGTACAAGATAATCAGAGGGTTAGATAGGGTGGACAGGGAGAGCCTTTTCCCTCGGATGGTGATGGCGAGCACAAGGGGACATAGCTTTAAATTGAGGGGTGATAAATATAGGACAGATGTTAGAGGTAGTTTCTTTACTCAGAGAGTAGTAGGGGTGTGGAACGCCCTGTCTGTAACAGTAGTATACTCGCCAACTTTGAGGGCATTTAAATGGACATTGGATAAATATAGGGATGAGAATGGAGTAGTGTGGGTTAGATGGGCTTCAGATTGGTTCCACAGGTCGGCGCAACATCGAGGGCCGAAGGGCCTGTCCTGCGGTGGAATGGTCTATGTTCTCCCAGGACCACTCCCTCCTGATTGTATCCCACTGTGCCACCACTTCAGCTGGGCCTGTCCTGCTGGTGGGAGGGTTCGTATCCAGGGTTGGTGACGGTGGGGACTGGGACATTGTCTGTAAGGTATGATTCTGTGAGTAAGACTGTATCTATCTTTCTGTGTCTCTCGCTGTGACTCTCTCTGTCCCAGGATGAGGTTCAGGCTGAGGAGTGAGTTGTGGTCCTGCGATAGGGTTAGGGTTAGTACCCTGTGCCCCTGGTTTATCAGGACGGGATTTTGGATGGGTCCTGGGTGAGGGGCTGGTTTTGGGTGAGGGGCTGGTTTTGGGTGAGGGGCTGGTTTTGGGTGAGGGGCTGGTTTTGGGTGAGGGGCTGGTTTTGGGTGAGGGGCTGGTTCTGGGTGAGGAGCTGGTTTTGGGTGAGGGGCTGGTTCTGGGTGAGGAGCTGGTCCTGGGTGAGGGGCTGGTTTTGGGTGAGGGGCTGGTTTTGGGTGAGGGGCTGGTTTTGGGAGAGGGGCTGGTTTTGGGTGAGGGGCTGGTTTTGGGTGAGGGGCTGGTTTTGGGTGAGGAGCTGATTTTGGGTGAGGGGCTGGTTGCTGTCCTGTGAGAGGGCTAACTCCTGCGTTTTCTCGGTAGGATCACGGATGTGGTCCTCCAATAGAGAAAAGTTTTGGGTTAGTGCTGCGCGTCCCTGTCTGTCTGAACTGTTTCATGGTTCTCTACCCCCCCCTCCCCTCTAGGTGACTGCTGGCTGTTGGCAGCCATTGCCTCACTGACTCTGAACGAGAAAGTGCTTCACCGCGTCGTGCCTCATGGTCAGAACTTCCAGGAGGAATACGCAGGAATTTTCCACTTCCAGGTACTGGGCCGAGAGGTGGAGGGGAGTGACTGGGGGAGAGAGTGACTGGGAGGGAGGGGCAGAGTGACTGGGGGGGGAGAGAGTGACTGGGACGGGGGGTGGAAGAGTGACTGGGGGGGAGAGAGTGACTGGGAGAGGGGGGTGGAAGAGTGACTGGGGGGGAGAGAGTGACTGGGGGGGGTGCAGAGTGACGGGGGAACAGAACGACTGGGGGGGGCAGAGCGATTGGGATGGGGGAGCACAACTCAGGGGAAGGGTGAGTGACGGGGGGAGAGTGACTGGGAGGGTGGAGGCAGAGCTACTGGGGGGAGGGGTGGAGTGACGGGGGGAGGGGCAGAGCGACTTGGGGGAGGGGCAGAGTGACTGGAAAGGCAGAGCGACGGGGAGGAGGGGCAGAACGACTGGGGGGAGGGGCAGAGTGACTGGGGGAGGGCAGAGTGACTGGGGGAGGGCAGAGTGACTGGGGGGTGAGGCAGAGTAACTGGGGGGAAGGCAGAGTGACTGGGAGGGCAGAGCGACTGGGGGTACAGAGTGTCTGGGGGGGGCAGAGCAATGGGGGGAGGGGCAGAGCGACTGGGGGGATGGGCAGAGTGACTGGGTGGGAGGGGCAGAGAGACTGGGGGGGCAGAGCGACTGGGAGGGGGAAGCACAACTGGGGGGGAGGGAGAATGACTGGGAGGATGGAGGCAGAGCGACTGGAGGGAGGGACAGAGTGACTGGGGGGAGGGGCAGAGTGACTGGGGGGGCAGTTAGACTGGGGGAGGGCAGAGCGACTGGGGGTGTGGGGCAGAGTGACTGGGGGGAGCAGCAGAGTGACTTGGGGGGGCAGAGCGACTGGGGGGGCAGAGTGACTGGGGGGGGCAGAGCGACTGGGAGGGCAGAGCGACTGGGGGTGAGGGGCAGAGTGACTGCGGGGGCAGAGCGACTGGGGGGGAAGAGCGACGGGGGGGAGGGGAAGAGTGACTGGGGGGGGCAGAGCGACTGGGGGTGAGGGGCAGAGTGACTGGGGGGGCAGAGCGACTGGGGGTGAGGGGCAGAGTGACTGGGGGGGTGGTGGTGGTGATGGTTCTGACCAGGCAGTGTGGCAGGGTATAGTCCTGGATGTGGGGTGAGGGAAAGGGGATGGTCCTGACTTGGGTAGGTGGGGGGGGGTCGATGGTTTAGGTTGTGGGGAGGTCTCTGGTCAGAGGTAATGCTCTGAGGGCAGAGGGGTACAGTATAATGAGGTGTCTCTGGGCATTGGGGTAGATTACCCAGTGGGGATTAATCTCCTGTTTGACCAAGTCACATGAGTATCTGCCATGTGTGTAGTGTGTGTTGAGTGGTAGTGTCCATGTCAATGACCTGCCATGTATGGCAGCGGTTGCCATGGTGTTGCGGCCACGGCAATAACCTACAACAACCTTCTCTGAAGATAGCTCCAGGAGCCAACCAACAGAGTACACTTTGCCATCTGGTACTTCCTCGGGTGGAGAACCCTCACTGTGTTCTTCACAACCTTCAACGTGTCATTGATGACAGTGAACCAAGATCATCTCCATTCTCACCTTCAAACAACAACCAAACCTTAAACAGACCATCGTCTGCAGCAAGCTACCCAGCCTTCAGGGTAACAGCCACCACAACACCCCACCATCTGACACTTTGGATCACCGACAGAGATTTATTATTTGGCTTGTCAACGCTCCACTCACACGATTTGTACAATCTTCTGGTCTCTCTGCCGATAAGTTCAGTGATATGGAAGAGCCGGTGTTGGACTGGGGTGAACAAAGTTCAAAATCCCACAACACCAGGTTCTAGTCCAGCAGGTTTAATTGGAAGCACTAGCTTTCGGAGCGACGCTCCTTCATCAGGTGGTTGTGGAGCAGGATCATAAGACACAGAATTTATAGCAAAAGATCACAATGTCATGCAACTGAAGTGATAAAACATGAAAAACTTAACAGCAATCGAGGTTTGTTCAATATATCGTATCACACGCAATAATTGCCAGACAGAGATGTTCCCTCCCAGTTGGGGAACACTTCAGTGGTCCAGGACATTCAGCCTCGGACCTTCGGGTGACCATCCTCCAAGGTGGACTTCGGGACAGGCAGCAGAGGAAAGTGGCCGAGCAGAGGCTGACAGCTAAGTTCGGTACCCATAGGGAGGGCCTCAACCGGGACCTTGGGTTCATGTCACATTACAGGTGACCACCATTGCACCACACACACACACAGATACACTCTCATACATATGTCGTCTCTCAGACACACACATATTCCCCTCCACCCCCCTATCCTCTCACTAGCTTATATTCCATCAGACTCTCACACACACACTACCAAGCACACACACACGCAAACACACTCTCTCACACTCACTCTCTCACACTCACATACACAAGCACACCCACATGGGATGTGTGTGGGTCTATGGGGTGAATCTGCATTTGTAGAATTGTATTTGCAGATACATTCAACTTTGTTAATAAAGTACACCATCAATCCATGTATCATTTCCTAGACTCTGACTTTGGAACCAGTCTGACTCAAGATTAGGATACAGACAGATTCTAACCTCACACCTTTCATACATGGTCTGAGCTGAGATATGAATTTTTAAAAATAAAACCTTAAGTTATCTCGACAATGTGACTGTGAAGAAGTTCTGGGATTTACATATTAATGAACATAGCAACAGTAAGGTCCTGGGGAGTGTTGCTGAACAAAGAGACCTTGGAGTGCAGGTTCATAGCTCCTTGAAAGTGGAGTCACAGGTAGACAGGATAGTGAAGAAGGCGTTTGGTATGCTTTCCTTTATTGGTCAGAGTATTGAGTACAGGAGTTGGGAGGTCATGTTGCGACTGTACAGGACATTGGTTAGGCCACTGTTGGAATATTGCATGCAATTCTAGTCTCCTTCCTATCGGAAAGATGTTGTGAAACTTGAAAGGGTTCAGAAAAGATTTACAAGGATGTTGCCAGGGTTGGAGGATCTGAGCTACAGGGAGAGCCTGAACAGGTTGGGGCTGTTTTCCCTGGAGCGTCGGAGGCTGAGGGGTGACCTTATAGAGGTTTATACAATCGTAAGGGTTTGGAAAGGGTAAATAGACAAAGTCTTTTCTCTGGGGTGGGGGAGTCCAGAGCTAGACGGCATAGGTTTAGGATGAGAGGGGAAAGATATAAAAGAGACTTAAGGAGCAACTTTTTCACACAGAGGGTGGTACGTGTATGGAATGAGCTGCCAGAGGATGTGGTGGAGGCTGGTACAATTGCAACATTGAAGAGGCATCTGGATGGGTATATGAATAGGAAGG
>NC_092741.1:6042462-6121485 GCF_047496795.1 Chiloscyllium punctatum
CTGCAAGTGGTAGACAGAGCTAAGGGATCCCACAACCACCATCCCCAATCGAAGGTCTGCAGTCCTGCCACATCCAGGTGTGAATGGGGGTGGGCAGTTAAACAACTCACTGGGGGAGGAGGCTCCACAAATCTCCCCCCCCCCCCCCCCCCCACCCCCTCAATGATGGAGGAGCCCAGCACATCAGGGGAAAGGAGAAAGCTGAAACTTTCACAGTAATCTTCAGTCTGAAGTGCCGAGTGTATGATCCATCTCAGCCTCCTCCAGTGGACCCCAGGGTCACAGATACCAGGCTCCAGCCAATTTGGGTCACTCCACCCAGCTCCTGACCTCACTCCAGCCTTGGGTCAAACATGGACAAAAGAGCTGGATTCCAGAGGGGAGGGGAGAGGGACAGCCCTTGATATCAAGGCTGCATTTGACCGAGTGTGGCATCACGGAGCCCGGGCAAAAACTGGAATCAATGGGCATCGGGAGCAAACTCTCCGCTGGTTAGAGTCACACCTGGCCCAGAGGAAGATGGTTGTGGTTGTTGGAGGGTCAGTCATCTCAGCTCCAGGACACCTCTGCAGGAGTCCCTCAGGGGAGGGTCCTAGGGCCAACCATCTTCATCAATGAACTCTAAGTGGTGGATGTTCAGCATGTGTGCCACTCCTCAGATGCTCATGTACAAATGCAATAAAAACTGAACAATCTCCAGGCTTGGGATGATCAGTGGTCAGGTCCACGCCCCCCTACTACCCACCCTCCCATCCTGGCACTTTCCCCTGCCCACCGCAGGAACTGTAAAACCTGTGCCCACACCTCCTCCCTCACCTCTATCCAAGGCCCTAAAGGAGCCTTCCACATCCATCAAAGTTTTACCCGCACATCCACTCATATCATTTATTGTATCCGTTGCTCCCGATGAGGTCTCCTCTACATTGGGTAGACTGGGCGCCTCCTAGCAGAGCGCTTAGGGAACATCTCCGGACACCCGCACCAATCAACCACACCGCCCCGTGGCCCAACATTTCAACTCCCCCTCCCACTCTGCCGAGGACATGGAGGTCCTGGGCCTCCTTCACCGCCGCTCCCTCACCACCAGACGCCTGGAGGAAGAACGCCTCATCTTCCGCCTCGGAACACTTCAACCCCAGGGCATCAATGTGGACTTCAACAGTTTCCTCATTTCCCCTTCCCCCACCTCACCCTCGTTCTAAACTTCCAGCTCAGTAACTGTCCCCATGACTTGTCCGGATTTGTCCTACCTGCCTATCTTCTTTTCCACCTGTCCACTCCACCCTCTCCTCCCTGACCTATCACCTTCATCTCCTCCCCCACTCACCCATTGTACTCTATGCTACTCTCTCCCCACCCCCACCCTCCTCTAGCTTATCTCTCCACGCTTCAGGCTCACTGCCTTTATTCCTGATGAAGGGCTTTTGCCCGAAACATCAATTTCGCTGCTCGTTGGATGAGGCCTGAACTGCTGTGCTCTTCCAGCCCCACTAATTCTGATCAGTGGTAAGGAACATTCATGTCACACAGATGCCAGGCTATGACCATCACCAATAAGAGACAATCTAACCACAGCCCTTGACATTCACTGGTGTTACCATCACTGAATCCCCCGATACCAACATCCTGGGGGTTACCATTGACCAGAAACTCAACCTGACTCACCCCATAAACACAGCAGCTCCAAGAGCAGGTCAGAGGCTGGGAATACTGCGGTGAGTAACTGTAGCAGTGTATACCATCTACAAGATACACTGCAGAAATTCAGCAAAGATCCAAGGGATGGTTCAGAGGTTATCACGGCTGCCTCACAGCGCCAGGGACCTGGGTTTGATTCCTGCCTCGGGTGACAGTCTGTGTGGAGTTTGTGGTGTTCTCTGGTCCGAAGGTGTGCAGGTCAGGGTGGATTGGCTGTGTTAAATTGCCCATAGTCTTCAGGGATGTGTAGGTTAGTCTATCAGGTAGGGGAATGGGTCTGGGTGGGATGTCCTTTGGTGGGTCAGTATGGACTTGTTGGGCTGAATGGCCAGTTGCCACACTGCAGATGCACAGACAGCACCTTCCAAACCCACGACCACTTCCACCTCGAAGGACAAGGGCAGCAGACACACGGGAACCCCACCCCCTGCAAGTCTCCCTCCAAACCCCTCCCCATCCCGACTGGGAAATATCTCCCCGATCCCTCACTGTCACTGGGTCCGAATCCTGGAATTCCCTCCCTCAGGGACATTGTGGGTCTACCCACAGCACAGGGACTGCAGTGGGTCAGGAAGGCAGCTCACCCCCACCCTCAGGCACTACCTACTGACTCAGTCAGTGACCATGACAGTGGTGTCCCACTGTGAGGGGGGTGGGGGGTGGGGGTGGGGGACGGGGGTGGGGGTGGGGGGTGGGGGACAGGGACAGAGGGGGGTGCAACAGCACATTCTGTTGGCCATGACGATGGAAAGGAGCAGAGATACAGGCTCTGGGGAGGGAGGGCAGGGGCTGGACACTGCATTGTGTTACCTGTTACCCAGTAATGCCCCAGCACACAGTGCAATATCCCACACCCCAGTCCAACAGGACACTGACCCGTTCCCCATCCCAGAGGACACTACCCCATTCCCCCGTCCCACAGGACACTGACCACCTGTCCCAGAGGACACTACCCCATTCCCCCGTCCCACAGGACACTGACCACCTGTCCCAGAGGACACTACCCCATTCCCCCGTCCCACAGGACACTGACCACCTGTCCCAGAGGACACTACCCCGTTCCCCCGTCCAACAGGACACTGTTCACCTGTCCCAGAGGACACTACCCCGTTCCCCCGTTCCAGAGGACACTACCCCCCGTCTCAGAGGACACCACCCCAGTCCCCCCCCATCCCAGAGGACACTACTCTGTCCCCCCGTCCCAGAGGACACTACCTTGTTCCCCCGTCCCAGAGGACACTACCTCGTTCCCCCGTCCCAGAGGACACTACCCCGTTCCCCCGTCCCAGAGGACACTACCCCGTTCCCCCGTCCAACAGAAGACTGACCACCTGTCCCAGTGGACACTACCCCGTTCCTCGTCCCAGAGGACGCTACCCCCGCCACCCTGTCCCAGAGGACACTACCTCCCGTGCCACCGTCCCAGAGAACAATTCACCCCGTCCCCCCTGTGCCAGAGGACACTACCCCCTTGCCCCAGATGACACTACCCCTGTCCCCCATCCCAGAGGGCACTACCCCCCGTCCCAGAAGACACTACCCCCCTGTCCCAGAGGGCACTACGCCATCCCCCTGTCCCAGAGGGCACTACCCCCCATCCCAGAGGACACTACCTCCCTGTCCCCCTGTCCCAGAGAACCCTATCCCCCTGTCCCAGAGGACACTACCAACCCGTCCCCCTGTCCTAGAGGGCACTAACCCCGTCCCAGAGGACACTACCCCCCGTCCCAGAGGACACAACCCCCCGTCCCACTGTCCAGAGGACACTACCCTCCTGTCCCGGAGGACACTACCCCCCAGCCCCAGGTCCCAGAGGGCACTATTCCATCCCCTTGTCCCAGAAGACACTACCCCCAGTCCCCCTGTCCCAGAGGACACTACCACATTCCCCTGTCCCAGAGGACACTACCACATTCCCCTGTCCCAGAGAACACTACCCCCATCCCCCCGTCGCCCATTCGCAGAGGACACTACCCTCCCGTCCCCCCATTCCCAGAGGACACTACCCTCCCGTCACCCTGTCCCAGAGAACACTACCACCGTCCCAGAAGACACTACCCCCGCTACCCCGTCCCCCATCCCAGAGAACACTACCCTACCGTCCCCCTGTCCCAGAGGACACTACCCCGTCCCAGAGGACACTACCCTCCCGTCCCCCCCAGTCCCAGAGAACACTACCCTACCGTCCCCTGTCCCAGAGGACACTACCCCCGTCCCAGAGGACACTACCCCCCACCCTCCTGTCCCAGAGGACACTACCCCCCGTCCCAGAGGACACTACCCCCCACCCTCCTGTCCCAGAGGACACTACCCCCGTCCCCCTGTCCTAGAGGACACTACCCTCATGTCTCCCAGGACACTACCCCCCCACCCTCCTGTTCCAGAGGACACTACCCTCCTGTGATCTATAGACACTGACCCCTGGAGCCCTCCCTCCTGAGGGGGGTGGGGGGGGGGGGGGGACAGAGCTGTCCCCACCCCCAGGGGCCCGGCTCTGAGGGGGGTGGGGGGGTGTCTGAAGGTTCAGGCCCCTAGGCCCGAGGCCGCACTTACCACCGCCTTCTCCTCCCGGGCCGCTCCCGCAGCCCCGTCCCCGGCCTCGCCCTCTCTCAGTGCCCGGTGCCCGGTGCCCGGTTCCCCGCCGCCGCCGCCGCCTCTCCTTCAGCCGCCCACTCTCCCCATCCTCGCCTTTTCTCCGCACTGCAGCGCCCGGCCCCGCCTGCAGCTCCGGAGACAACCGCCAGGGGGGGAGCGCGGCACGGCGCCGGCCCCGCCCACCGGCACCAGCCCCGCCCACCGGCACCGCCTGCAGCTCCGGAGACAACCGCCAGGGGGGGAGCGCGGCACGGCGCCGGCCCCGCCCACCGACACCGGCCCCGCCCACCGGCACCGGCCCCGCCTGCAGCTCCGGAGACAACCGCCAGGGGGGAGCGCGGCACGGCGCCGGCCCCGCCCACCGACACCGGCCCCGCCCACCGGCACCGGCCCCGCCTGCAGCTCCGGAGACAACCGCCAGGGGGGGAGCGCGGCACGGCGCCGGCCCCGCCCACCGGCCCCGCCTGCAGCTCCAGAGACAACCGCCAGGGGGGGAGCGCGGCACGGCACCGGCCCCGCCCATCGGCCCCCGGCCTGCAGCTCCAGAGACAACCGCCAGGGGGGGAGCGCGGCACGGCACCGGCCCCGCGCACCGGCACCGGCCCCGCCCACCGGCACCGGCCCCGCCTGCAGCTCCGGAGACAACCGCCAGGGGGGGGGAGCGCGGCACGGCACCGGCCCCGCCCACCGGCACCGGTCCCGGCCCCGCCTGCAGCTCCGGAGACAACCGCCAGGGGGGGAGCGCGGCACGGCGCCGGCCCCGCCCACCGGCACCGGCCCCGCCCACCGGCACCAGCCCCGCCCACCGGCACCGCCCTGCAGCTCCGGAGACACCCGCCAGGGGGGGAGCGCGGCACGGCGCCGGCCCCGCCCACCGGCCCCGCCTGCAGCTCCGGAGACACCCGCCAGGGGGGGAGCGCGGCACGGCGCCGGCCCTGCCCACCGGCCCCGCCTGCAGCTCCGGAGACACCCGCCAGGGGGGGAGCGCGGCACGGCGCCGGCCCCGCCCACCGGCACCGGCCCCGCCTGCAGCTCCGGAGACAACCGCCAGGGGGGGAGCGCGGCACGGCACCGGCCCCGCCCACCGGCACCGGCCCCGCCCACCGGCCCCGCCTGCAGGTCCGGAGACAACCGCCAGGGGGGGAGCGCGGCACGGCACCGGCCCCGCCCACCGGCACCGGTCCCGGCCCCGCCTGCAGCTCCGGAGACAACCGCCAGGGGGGGAGCGCGGCACGGCGCCGGCCCCGCCCACCGGCACCAGCCCCGCCCACCGGCACCGCCTGCAGCTCCGGAGACACCCGCCAGGGGGGGAGCGCGGCACGGCGCCGGCCCCGCCCACCGGCCCCGCCTGCAGCTCCGGAGACACCCGCCAGGGGGGGAGCGCGGCACGGCGCCGGCCCCGCCCACCGGCCCCGCCTGCAGCTCCGGAGACAACCGCCAGGGGGGGGAGCGCGGCACGGCACCGGCCCCGCGCACCGGCACCGGCCCCGCCCACCGGCACCGGCCCCGCCTGCAGCTCCGGAGACAACCGCCAGGGGGGGAGCGCGGCACGGCACCGGCCCCGCCCACCGGCACCGGTCCCGGCCCCGCCTGCAGCTCCGGAGACAACCGCCAGGGGGGGAGCGCGGCACGGCGCCGGACCCGCCCACCGGCACCAGCCCCGCCCACCGGCACCGGCCCCGCCTGCAGCTCCGGAGACACCCGCCAGGGGGGGGAGCGCGGCACGGCACCGGCCCCGCCCACCGGCACCAGCACCGCCCACCGGCACCGGCCCCGCCTGCAGCTCCGGAGACACCCGCCAGGGGGGGAGCGCGGCACGGCGCCGGCCCCGCCCACCGGCACCAGCCCCGCCCACCGGCACCGGCCCCGGCCCCGCCTGCAGCTCCGGAGACAACCGCCAGGGGGGGAGCGCGGCACGGCGCCGGCCCCGCCCACCGGCACCAGCACCGCCCACCGGCACTGGCCCCGGCCCCGGCCCCGCCTGCAGCTCCGGAGACAACCGCCAGGGGGGGGAGCGCGGCACGGCGCCGGCCCCGCCCACCGGCACCGGCCCCGCCTGCAGCTCCGGAGACAACCGCCAGGGGTGAGCGCGGCACGGCACCGGACCCGCCCATCGGCCCCGGCCTGCAGCTCCGGAGACAACCGCCAGGGGGGGAGCGCGGCACGGCGCCGGCCCCCGCCCACCGGCACCGGCCCCGCCTGCAGCTCCGGAGACAACCGCCAGGGGGGGAGCGCGGCACGGCGCCGGCCCCGCCCACCGGCACCGGCCCCGCCTGCAGCTCCGGAGACAACCGCCAGGGGGGGAGCGCGGCACGGCATCGGCCCCGCCCACCGACACCAGCCCTGCCCACCGGCACCGTCCCGCCCACCGGCACCAGCCCCGCCCACCAGCACCGGCCCCGCCTGCACTTCCGGAGACGACCGCCAGGAGGGACCGCGGCACGGCGCCAGCCCCGCCCACCGGCCCCCACCTGCTGCTCCGGAGACAACCGCCAGGAGGGGACCGCGGCACGTCGCCAGCCCCGCCCACCGGCCCCGCCTGCTGCTCCGGAGACAACCGCCACGGGGGGAGCGCGGCACCGGCCCCGCCCACCGCACCAGCTCCGCCCACCGGCACTGGCACCGGCCCCGCCTGCTGCTCCGGAGACAACCGCCAGGGGGGGAGCGCGGCACGGCACCGGCCCCGCCCACCGGCACCGGCCCCGCCCACCGGCACTGGCCCCGGCCCCGGCCCCGCCTGCTGCTCCGGAGACAACCGCCAGGGGGGGGGAGCGCGGCACGGTACCGGCCCCGCCCACCGGCACCGGCCCCGCCCACCGGCACCGGCCCCGCCTGCAGCTCCGGAGACAACCGCCAGGGGGGGGAGTGCGGCACGGCGCCGGCCCCGCCCACCGGCACCGGCCCCGCCCACCGGCACCGGCCCCGCCTGCAGCTCCGGAGACAACCGCCAGGGGGGGGAGTGCGGCCCTGCCTCGCCCATTGCCCTCAGCGCGGCTGCGTCCTGGGCAGAGAGGCTGCTGGGAATTGTAGTTCTGGTATTATAACAGAAACATAAAATACAGCAATAAACTAACATCCACAGCATTGGTGAGAATATAAATTATACAGGGCCTTGGGGAGACCACCCCTGGAGTATTGTGGACAGGTTTGGGCTCCTGATCTGAGGGAGGATGTTGTGGTGATGGAGGGAGGGAGAATGGATCAATTAGGATTCTCTCAGATTACAACAGGATCTGGACCAGATGGAGTTTAATTCAGATAAATGTGAGGGGCTGCATTTTGGGAAAGCAAATCTTAGCAGGACTTATACACTCAATGGTAAGGTCCTGGGGAGTGTTGCTGAACAAAGAGACCTTGGAGTGCAGGTTCATAGCTCCTTGAAAGTGGAGTCACAGGTAGATAGGATAGTGAAGAAGGTGTTTGGTATGCTTTCCTTTATTGGTCAGAGTATTGAGTACAGGAGTTGGGAGGTCATGTTGTGGCTGTACAGGACATTGGTTAGGCCGCTGTTGGAATATTAATAGGAAGGGTTTGGAGGGATATGGGCCGGGTGCTGGCAGGTGGGACTAGATTGGGTTGGGATATCAGGTTGGCATGGACGGGGTTGGACCGAAGGGTCTGTTTCTGTATTGTACATCTCGATGACTCTATATCATATTGTACTGTTACAATCACGGCTGGTGTAATATTGTACTATTACAACCCCGACCAATGTAATATTGTACTGTTACAATCCAGAATCGTGTAACATTTTACTGTTACAATCCGGGCTGGTGTAATATTGTACTATTACAATCCTGGCTAGTGTAATATTGTACTGTTACAATCCTCAATCGTGTACCATTGTACTGTTGCAATTCCAGCTGGTGTAATATTGTACTGTTACAATCCCGGCTGGTGTAAGATTGTGCTGTTACAATCCTGGCTGGTGTAATATTGTACTGTTACAACCCTGACTAGTGTAACATTGTACTGTTACAATCCTAGCTGGTGTAACATTGTACTGTTACAATCCCGGCTGGTGTAATATTGTACTGTTACAATCCTCGAGCGTGTAACATTGTACTGTTATAATCCTAGCTGGTGTAATTTTTTATTGTTACAAACCCAAATGGTATAACATTGTACTGTTACAACCCCGACTAGTGTAACATTGTACAGTTACAATCCTGGCTGGTGTAATATTTTACAGTTACAAACCCAAATACTATAACATTGTACTGTTACAATCTGGGCTGGTGTAATTTTTTATTGTTACAAACCCAAATGGTATAACATTGTACTGTTACAATCCTGGCTGGTGTAATATTGTACTGGTACAACCCCGACTAGTGTAACATTGTACAGTTACAATCCCGGCTGGTGTAATATTGTACTGTTACAATCCCGGCTGGTGTAATATTTTACAGTTACAAACCCAAATACTATAACATTGTACTGTTACAATCCCGGCTGGTGTAATATTGCCCTGTTACAATCCTCGAGCGTGTAACATTGTACTGTTACAATCCTAGCTGGTGTAATATTGTGCTGTTACAATCCAGGCTGGTATAACGTTGTACTGCTACAATCCTTGATCGTGTAACATTGTACTGTTACAACCCCGACTAGTGTAGCATTGTACTGTTACAATCCCGGCTGGTGTAATATTTCACTGTTACAAACCCAACTGGTATAACATTGCACTGTTACAATCCCAGCTGGTGTAATATTGTACTATTACAACCCCGACCAATATAACATTGTGATGTTACAATCCCGGCTGGTGTAATATTGTACTGTGATAATCCTGGATCGTGTAACATTTTACTGTTACAATCCTGGCTGGTGTAATATTGTACTATTGCAACCCCGACTAGTGTAGCATTGTACTGTTACAGTCCTGGCTGGTGAAATATTGTACTGTTACAAACCCAACTGGTATAACATTGTACTGTTACAATCCTGGCTGGTGTAACATTGTACTGTTACAATCCTGGCTGGTGTAATATTGTACTGTTACAATCCTTGATCGTGTAACATTGTACTGTTACAATCTCAACTGGTGTAATATTGTGCTGTTACAATCCAGGCTGGTGTATCATTGTACTGTTACAATCCCGGCTGATGTAATATGGTACTGTTACAATCCCGGCTAGTATAACATTGTACTGTGATAATCCCAGCTGGTGTAATATTGTACTGTGATAATCCTGGATCGTGTAACATTTTACTGTTACAATCCTGGCTGGTGTAATATTGTACTATTACAACCCCGACTAGTGTAGCATTGTACTGTTACAACCCCGGCTGGTGTAATATTGTACCATTACAACCCCGACTAGTGTAACATTGTGCTGTTACAATCCTGGCTGGTGTAATATTGTACTGTTACAATCCCGGCTGTTGTGGTATTGAACTATTACAACCCCGACTAGTGTAACGCTGTGCTGTTACAATCCCGACTGATGTATTATTTTACTGTTACAATCCTTAATGGTATAACATTGTACTGTGATAATCCTGGATCGTGTAACATTTTACTGTTACAATCCTGGCTGGTGTAATATTATACTATTACAATCCTGTCTGGTGTAATATTTTACTATTACAACCCCGACTAGTGTAACTTTGTACTGTTACAATCCCAGCTGGTGTAATATTGTACTGTTACAAACCCAACTGGTATAACATTGTACTGTTACAATCCTGGCTGGTGTAACGTTGTACTGTTACAATCCTGGCTGGTGTAATATTGTACTGTTACAATCCTTGATCGTGTAACATTGTACTGTTACAATCCCGACTGATGTACTATGGTACTGTTACAATCCCGGCTAGTATAACATTGTACTGTGATAATCCCGGCTGGTGTAATATTGTACTGTGATAATCCTGGATCGTGTAACATTTTACTGTTACAATCCCGGCTGTTGTGGTTTTGTACTATTACAACCTCGACTAGTGTAACGTTGTGCTGTTACAATCCCGACTGATGTATTATTTTACTGTTACAATCCTGGATGGTATAACATTGTATTGTGATAATCCTGGCTGGTGTAACATTTTACTGTTATAATCCTGAATCGTGTAACATTGTACTGTTACAATCCTGGCTGGTGCAATATTGTACTGTTACAAACCCGGCTGGTGTAACATTGTACTGTTACAATCCTGGATTGTGTTACATTGTACTGTTACAATCCCGGCTAGTATAACATTGTACTGTGATAATCCCAGCTGGTGTAATATTGTGCTGTTACAATCCTGGATTGTGTAACATTGTATTGTTACAATCCCGGCTGGTGTAATATTTTACTGTTACAATTCTGACTGGTGTAATATTTTACCGTTATACCTGACTGGTGTACTGCTTTGGACCCTGTCAGAGGAGTTGGCTCACCGGGGGGGGGCAGCAGTTTCCAGGATCATGGCACCGTGGTGGGCACTGCTGTTCAGAAGGGCGGGAAAACGACTTGTAGGGCCATAGTCATAGGGGATTCTATTGTGAGTGGAGTAGATAGGTGGTTCTGTGGCTGAAAATGGGACTCCCGGATGGTATGTTACCTCTCAGATGCTCAGGTCAGGGAGGTCACTGATCGGCTGCAGAGCATTCTAAAAGGGGAGGAGGCTGGGAACCAGAAGAGAAGACTAGTACATAGTGAGGGAGAAATGAGAGACTGTAAGGAACAGGATCATGAAGTTAGCATTAATAAGGGGAAGAATAGGCCGAGAGCAGGTGAGTGCAAAAGAACTGGTGGTCTGAAATACATCGACTTTAATGTAAGGAGTATAGTGGGTAAGGCAGATGGACTTAGGGCTTGGATTGGTACCTGGGAGTATGACGTTATTGCAATCACAGAGACTTAGCTGAAGGAAGGGCATGATGATTGGCAACTAAATGTTCCAGGATATAGATGTTTCAGACAGGACAGGGAGGGAAGTAAAAGGGGGAGTGGAGTTCCATTGCTGGTCAGGGACGATATCACGGCTGTGCTAAAGGAGGACACGATGGAGATCTTGGGGAGTGAGGCATTATGGGTGGAGCTGAGAAATGTGAAGGGTGCAGTTACATTGTTGGGGCTGTATTACAGGCCTCTCAACAGTGAGGGTGAGGGAGAAGAACAAATAGGTAAACAGATTATGGAAAGATGTCGAGGCAATAGGGTAGTGGTGATGGGAGATTTTAATTTTCCCAACACTGACTGGGATACACTTAGCGTCAGAGGTCTGGATGGAGTAGAGTTTGTTAGAAGCGTCCAGGAGAGTTTTCTAGAACAGTGTGTCAATAGTCCGACGAGGGAAGGGGCCATATTGGACCTGGTACTGGGGAACGAGCCAGACCAGGTGGGAGAAGGTGTGGTGGGGGATTTCGTTGGGAACAGTGACCACAATTCTGTAAGTTTTAGAATAGTTAAAGAAGAGAGTGGTCCTGAGGGAAGAGTACTAAACTGAGCCAAGGCTAATTATATCAAAATTAGGCAGATGCTGGGAAATGTGGATTCGACACAGCTATTTGAAGGGAAGTCCATATTTGAGATGCGGGAGGCTTTCAAAGGTAGGTTAAAGATAGTGCAGGATAGGTATGTCCCGTTGAAGGCAAGGGATAGGAAAGGCAAGATTCATGAACCGTGGATGACAGGAGGAATTGGACAACTAGCCAAGAGGAAAAGGGAAGCATACATAAGGTCCAGGCAGCTAAGAACAGAACGGGCCCTGGAGGAATATCGGGAGAGTAGGACAAGTCTTAATCAAGGAATCAAGCGGGATAAAAGGGGTCATGAAATAACTTTAACAAGCAGACTAAAGGAGAATCCCAAAGCATTTTATTCTTATATAAGAAGCAAGTGGGTAACTAGAGAAAGGATTGGTCCACTAAAGGATAATGAAGGAAGGCTGTGTGTCGAACCTGAGAGAATGGGTGAGATTCTGAATGATTACTTGGCATCAGTGTTCACTGAGGAGAGGGACATGATGAGATAGAAGTTTGATTAGTCTGGATCACGGTGACATAAGTAGGGAAGAGGTGTTGGGTAGGCTAGAGGTTATTAAGGTGGACAAATCCCCAGGACCGGATGGGATCTATCCCAGGAGGTGAGAGAGGAAATAGCTGGGACCCTGACAGATATCTTTGTGACATCCTTAAACACAGATGAGGTGCTGGAGGACTGGAAGGTTGCTCATGTTGTCCCCCTGTACAAGAAGGGTAATAGGGATATTCCGGGGTAACTACAGACCAGTGAGCCCGACATCGGTGGTGGGAAGTTGCTGGAGAAGGTACAGAGGGATAGGATCTATTTATATTTGGAAAAGAATGGGCTTATCAGTGATGGGCAACATGGTTTTGTGTGGGGGAGATCGTGTCGTACCAACTTAATAGAGTTCTTCGAGGAAGTGACCAAGTTGATAGATGAAGGCAGAGAGATCTGGGAGTGCAGGTCCATTGTACCCTGAAGGTTGCTGTACAGTTGGATAGAGTGATCAAGGTGGCATATGGTATGCTTGCCTTCACTGGACGGGGTATTGAGTATAAGAGCTGGCAGGTCATGTTAACATTGTACAAGACATTGGTTCGGCCGCATTTAGAATACTGTGTACAGTTCTGGTCGCCACATTCCCAAAAGGATGTGGACCCTTTGGAGAGGGTGCAGAGAAGGTTTACGAGGATGTTGCCTGGTATGAAGGTGCTAGCTATGAAGAGAGGTTGAGTAGGTTAGGTTTGTGTTCATTAGCAAAAAGCAGATTGAGGGGGGACCTGATTGAGGTTTACAAAATCATGAAGGGTATAGACAGGGTGGATAGAGACAAGCTTTTTCCCAGGGTGAAGGATTCAATAACGAGAGGTCACGCTTTCAAGGTGAGAAGTGCAAAGTTTAAGGGGGATACACGCGGCAAGTACTTCACACAGAGTGTGGTGGGTGTCTGGAACGCAGTGCCAGCAGAGGTGGGAGAGGCAGGTACGGTAGATTCATTTAAGATGCATTAGGACAGATGCATGAGAAGGTGGGGAGCAGAGGGATACAGATGCTTAGGAATTGGGCGACAGGTTTAGACAGTGGATTTGGATTGGCTCAGGCTGGGAGGGCCGAAGGGCCTGTTCTTGGGCTGTAAATTCTCTGTGTTATATTTTCTTTGTTTGTTTGCGATGTTCCCCCCTGTCTGTGATGTTCCCCCGTCTGTGATGTTCCCCCCTGTCTGTGGTGTTCCCCCCTGTCTGTGATGTTCCCCCCTGTCTGTGATGTTCCCTCCTGTCTGCGGTGTTCCCTCCTGTCTGCGGCGTTCCCCCCTGTCTGTGACGTTCCCGTCTGCGGTGTTCCCCCCTGTCTGTGATGTTCCCTCCTGTCTGCGGCGTTCCCCCCTGTCTGCGGCGTTCCCCCCTGTCTGTGATGTTCCCTCCTGTCTGCGGCGTTCCCCCCTGTCTGTGATGTTCCCCCCTGTCTGCGGCGTTCCCCCCTGTCTGCGGCGTTCCCCCCTGTCTGTGATGTTCCCTCCTGTCTGCGGCGTTCCCCCCTGTCTGTGATGTTCCCCCCTGTCTGCGGCGTTCCCCCCTGTCTGCGGCGTTCCCCCCTGTCTGCGGCGTTCCCCCCTGTCTGTGATGTTCCCTCCTGTCTGCGGCGTTCCCCCCTGTCTGTGATGTTCCCCCCTGTCTGCGGCGTTCCCCCCTGTCTGCGGCGTTCCCCCCTGTCTGTGATGTTCCCCCCTGTCTGCGGCGTTCCCCCCTGTCTGCGGCGTTCCCCCCTGTCTGTGATGTTCCCCCCTGTCTGCGGCGTTCCCTCCTGTCTGTGACGTTCCCGTCTGCGGTGTTCCCTCCTGTCTGTGATGTTCCCTCCTGTCTGTGGTGTTCCCCCCTGTCTGTGATGTTCCCCCCTGTCTGCGGCGTTCCCCCCTGTCTGCGGCGTTCCCCCCTGTCTGTGATGTTCCCCCCTGTCTGCGACGTTCCCTCCTGTCTGTGACGTTCCCGTCTGCGGTGTTCCCTCCTGTCTGTGATGTTCCCTCCTGTCTGCGGTGTTCCCCCCTGTCTGCGGTGTTCCCCCCTGTCTGTGATGTTCCCTCCTGTCTGCGATGTTCCCCCCTGTCTGTGATGTTCCCTGCTGTCTGCGGCGTTCCCCCCTGTCTGCGGCGTTCCCCCCTGTCTGTGATGTTCCCTCCTGTCTGCGGTGTTCCCTCCTGTCTGCGATGTTCCCTCCTGTCTGCGGTGTTCCCTCCTGTCTGCGGTGTTCCCTCCTGTCTGCGGTGTTCCCCCCTGTCTGCGGTGTTCCCTCCTGTCTGTGATGTGACTGGGCGGTGGTGTTTCCCTGTTCCCTGTGCTATCCTACGTCCCTTTCCTCCCCGTCCCAGTCAGTGATTGTGGATGACGGGGTGCTGATATAGTGACTGCTGCCCATTTTCGGTGTGTCCGTGTTCTCGTCCAGATATCACTGGTAACCGCTCTGTCCCGATTGGGAATGTCCAGTTGAGGGTGTCATAGACTCCCCGAAGGTTTTGTGTCGGAGGGTGGCGGTGGTTCGGAAGACCCGCTCTAACCTGACAGGGGGGTCAGAACCGTTTGCCCTCTCCTCCCTCAGTGAGTAGGCTGTCCACAGACTGAGTCCATCTGAAGACTAGAGTGTGGGGCTGGAAAAGCGCAGAAGGTCAGGCAGCATCCGAGGAGCAGCAGAATCGACGTTTCGGCCAAAACCCTTCATCATTTTCAGTTTTTGGGAGCGGTGAGTCACTGATTTGAGCTTTTACATTTGACATCGGAGAGCAGAGGTTTCTGAGAAAGGAGGGTTTTTAAATTTCCGTCCAGCTTTATAAGTGAGTGTTTTCCTAACCTGAGACCTGACCATCTCCTCTAACCTTAAACACCACAGACACGTCAGGTAAGCATCTCTTTTTTTTAATTTTGTGACTAGGGGACGAGCAGGGATGGCAGTACAGGGAGAGGAACATTCCTGCTGCAGGATGTTTGAGGTGAGGGACACCATTAGTGTCGCATCCAAGTCCATCTGCAGGTAGTGCACCCAACTCTCGCTCCTCCAAGACCGCGTTGGGGAGCTGGATGAACGTCGGATTATTCAGGAGGCAGACGCTGTGATCGATAAGAGTTACAGGGAGGTAGGCACTCCTCGGCACGAAGACAGCTGGGTGACTGTTCGAAGGGAGAAAAAACAGACAGTGCAGGGATCCCCTGTGATCGTTCCCCTGAAAAACAGCAATACCATTTGGAATACTGTTGGGTCAGGGTCCGTGATGTCTCAGATCGTATCTTTGGGGTCCTGAAGGGAGAGGGTGACCAGCCTCTAATCGTAGTCCACGTAGGTACCAACGACATAGGTAGAAAGAGGGATAGAGATGTAAGGCAGGATTTCAGGGAGTTAGGGTGGAAGCTGAGAGCTGGAACAAACAGAGTTGTTCTCTCTGGTTTGTTACCTGTGCCACGTGATAGTGAGGTGAGGAATAGGGAGAGATATCAGCTGAACACGTGGCTGTAGGGATGGTGCAGGAGGGAGGGCTTCAGGTTCTTGGATAATTGGGGCTCATTCTGGGGAAGGTGGGACCTGTACAATCAGGACGGTCTTCACTTGAACCAGAGAGGTAATAATATCCTGGGAAATTTGCTGGTGCTGTTCGGGTGGGTTTAAACTAGCTCAGCAGGGGAATGGGAACTGGAGGTGTAGTTGCAGGGCACAGGAGGATGAGAGTAGGGAGGACAGGGGAGTATCCGAAATAAGGTAGGTGAGCTTGCAGCATGGTTAGGTACCTGGGACTTCGATGTTGTGGCCATTTCGGAGACATGGATAGAGCAGGGTGAGGAATGGATGTTGCAGGTTCCAGAGTTTAGATCTTTCATTAAAAACAGGCAAGGCGGTAAAAGAGGGGGAGGTGTGGCCTTGTTAGTCAAGGATAGTATAACGGTAGCTGAGAGAACTTTTGACAAGGACTCGTCTACTGAGGTAGTGTGGGTTGAGGTTCAAAACAGGAGAGGAGAGGTTACACTGCTGGGAGTTTTTATAGGCCTCCGCAGAGTTGCAGGGAGGTGGAGGAGAGGATCGGCAAATCGATTCTGGGTAGGAGTGAAAGGAACAGGGTGGGGGTCTTTAACTTCCCCAACATTGACTGGAAATGTTATAACTCTAGTACGTTGGGTGGATCAGTTTTTGTCCAATGTGTACAGGAGGGTTTCCTGACACAGTATGTCGAAGGGCCGACGAGAGGGGAGGGCACACTGGGTCTGGTGTTTGGTAATGAACCAGGCCAGGTGTTTGATTTAGTTGTAGGTGAGCACTTTGGAGAGAGTGACCATAATTCAGTTACGTTTAGTTTAACGATGGAAAGAGATTGGTACATGCCACAGGTCAGGAGTTATCAATGGGGCAAAGGGCAATTATAATGTGACTAGGCAGGAATTAGGATGGAGATACAGACAATGGGAATGTGGAGCTGGTTTAGGGAACAGATAGTGCGTGTCCTTGATAGGTCTGTCCCTGTCAGGCAGGGAGGGAGTGAGAAGGTAAGGGAATCATGGTTTACTAAAGGAATTGTCTCCCTTGTTACGCGGAAGAAGGAGGCTTATGTGACGATGAGACAAGATGGTACAGATGGGACGATGGAGTGTTACAGATCAGCTCGGAAGGATTTAAAGAGAGACTTAAGAAGAGCAAAGAGAGGACACGAGCAGTCTTTAGCAAATAGAATAAAGGAGCACCCTAAAGCTCTCTATAGGTATGTGAGGAATAAAAGGATGATTCGGGTAGGAATAGGGTCAAAGACAGAAGTGGGAAGTTGAGTGTGGACCCTGTGGAGATCGGAGAGGTGCTAAATGATGTTCACTCAGGAAAAGGAGAATATTGTCGACGAGAAGAATGATACACGAGATATGAGACTAGAAAGGGTCGAGGTTAGTAAGGAGGAGGTGTTAGCAATTCAGGAAGGAGTGAAAGTAGACAAGTCCCCTGGGCCAGATGGAAGTTATCCACGGATTCTGTGGGAAATTAGGGAGAGGATAGCAGAGCCTTTGGCCTTGATCTTTGAGTCATCATTGTCTACAGGTTTTGTACCAGAGGACTGGAGGATTGCAAATGTTGTGCCCTTGTTCAAGAAGGGCAGGAGAGATGACCCAGGTCATTATAGACCAGTGAGCCTTATTTCTGTTGTAGGAAAGGTTTTGGAAAGGATTATAAGAGATAAGATTTATAATCATCTAGCAAGCAGCAACTTGATTGGAGATAGTCAACATGGTTTCAGCAAGAGCAGGTCGTGTCTCACAAACCTCATTGAGTTTTTTGAGAAGGTGACCAAGCATGTAGATGTGGGTAGGGCAGTTGTCGTGGTGTACATGGACTTCAGTAAAGCCTTTGATAAGGTTCCACGTGGCAGGCTGTTGGAGAAAATGCAGAGACATGGGATTGAGGATGATTGAGCAGTTTGGATTAGAAACTGGCTCTCTGAAAGAAGGCAGCGAGTGGTGGTTGATGGAAGATATTCAGCCTGGAGTCTGGTTACTAGTGGTGTGGCACAAGGGTCTGTTTTGGGACCATTGCTGTTTGTCATTTTTATAAACGACTTGGATGCAGGCATAGGTGGATGGAT
Source organism: Chiloscyllium punctatum (assembly GCF_047496795.1). Taxonomy (NCBI): domain Eukaryota; kingdom Metazoa; phylum Chordata; class Chondrichthyes; order Orectolobiformes; family Hemiscylliidae; genus Chiloscyllium; species Chiloscyllium punctatum. Next base: position 6,060,307 of record NC_092741.1, read on the forward strand.
TAGTAAGTTTGTAGATGACAATAAAGTCGGTGGAGTAGTGGACAGTGTGGAAGAATGTTACAAGTTGCAGGGGGACTTGGATAAACTGCAGAATTGGGCTGAGAGGTGGCAAATGGAGTTCAATGCAGCTAAATGTGAGGTGATGCACCTTGGGAGGAAGAACAGGAAGGCAGAGTACTGGGTCAATGGAAAGATTCTCGGTCGTGTGGATGTGCAGAAAGATCTTGGAGTCCATGTACATAGATCCCTGAAAGTTGCCCCCTAGGTGGATAGGGCTGTTAAGAAGGTATACGGTGTGTTAGGTTTCATTGGGAGAGGGATTGAGTTCCAAAACCGCAATATCATGCTACAACTGTACAAAACGCTGGTGCGGCCACACTTGGGATATTGTGTACAGTTCTGGTCGCCCCATTACAGGAAGGATGTGGAAACATTGGAAAAGGTGCAGAGGAGATTTACCAGGATGTTGCCCTGCCCCCTGTAAAAACGCCATCCCATATTCCCAATTCCTTTGCCTCTGCTGCATCTGCTCCCAGGAGGACCAATTCCACTACCGAACAACCCAGATGGCCTCCTTCTTCAAGGACCGCAATGTCCCCCCAGATGTGGTCGATGATGCTCTCCACCACATCTCCCCCACTTCCCGCTCCTCCACGCTTGAGCCCTGCCCCTCCAATCGCCACCAGGACAGAACCCCACTGGTCCTCACCTACCATCCCACCAATCTCCATATACATTGTATCATCCGTCATCATTTTCATCACATCCAAACAGACCCCACCACCAGGGATATATTTCCCTCCCCTCTCCTATCAGCGTTCCGGAAAGACCACTCACTCCGTGACTCCCTCGTCAGGTCCACACCCCCCACCAACCCAACCTCCACTCCCGGCACCTTCCCCTACAACCGCAAGAAATGCAAAACTTGTGCCCACACATCCCCCCTTACTTCCCTCCAAGGCCCCAAGGGATCCTTCCATACCCGCCACAAATTCACCTGCACCTCCACACACATCATTTACTGCATCCGCTGCACCCGATGTGGCCTCCTCTATATTGGGGAGACAGGCCGCCTACTTGCGGAACGTTTCAGAGAACACCTCTGGGACACCCGGACCGACCAACCCAACCACCCCGTGGCTCAACACTTCAACTCCCCCTCCCACTCCACCAAGGACATGCAGGTTCTTGGCCTCCTCTATCGCCAGACCATAGCAACACGACGGCTGGAGGAAGAGTGCCTCATCTTCCGCCTAGGAACCCTCCAACCACAAGGGATGAACTCAGATTTGGTAAAAACAATGACTGCAGATGCTGAAAATCAAATACTGGATTAGTGGTGCTGGAAGAGCACAGCAGTTCAGGCAGCATCCAACGAGCAGCGAAATCGACGTTTCGGGCAAAAGCCCTGAACTCAGATTTCTCCAGTTTCCTCGTTTCCCCTCCCCCCACCTTGTCTCAGTCCCAACCCTCGAACTCAGCACCACCTTCCTAACCTGCAATCTTCTTCCTGATCTCTCTGCCCCCACCCCACTCCGGCCTATCACCCTCACCTTGACCTCCTTCCACCTATCGCATTTCCAATGCCCCTCCCCCCTACCTTTTATCTCAGCCTGCTGGACACACCTTCCTCATTCCTGAAGAAGGGCTTATACCCGAAACATCGATTCTCCTGCTCCTTGGATGCTGCCTGACCTGCTGTGCTTTTCCAGCAACACATTTTCAGCTCTGTCTGAAGACTAACCTCACTGAAGAATTAGTGATATATTTGCAGCACCCCCACCTCCTCCCCACCCCCACTGTGACCCAGTAATGGAGACACAAAGAGCTTACAATAATCCTTTACTGATTTATTGCCAAATGTAATACTGTCTCCAGGGATTGTGAGCACAGTTAGGGACTTTCACAGCTCTTGACTGGAAAGTCAATGCAGAAAGAAGTCACACAGCAAACACTTCATTAACGGGTTGAAGAGAGAGGGTTTAGCAGAGTGAGCAGTCAGTTACACCAACACCATCTCACCAGGCACCAGCGCAGCAGCTCTGAGAAATCACAGCCGGTGCCCAGGATCACCCTCACCCAGACACAGCACTCACCTTGACCCAGGACCAGTACTGCAGCAGCTGGGCGAAGAGGCAGAGTGACCTCGCTGTTGGAGCCTGGGGGCTGAGGGGTGGGGGATGGGGGATGGGGGCTGGGGGATGGGGGCTGAGGGATGGGGGATGAGGGATGGGGGATGGGGGATGGGGGATGGGGTCTGGGCGGGCTCTGAACCAGGAGCTGTACGGAAGACGATTCAAACTGTGAGGTTGCCTGACAGTTTTAGTGGTTATCATTGCAGACCAGACCAGACCAGACCAGGCCGATCCCATATTGGGGGGGGGGGGGAGGGGGATGTTGGTGGTAGGGGTGGGTAGGGGAATGGGGCAGTAGTTGAAGAGTGTCAGTTTCTGAGGGACTGGGCCGGGTACTGCACTGTGCTCTGGTGAAGGGGTTTGCATAGTTTCATCAGACTCTGAGTAAACAGCCTCCTCAGAGTCGCCCCAGGCCCGTTTCATCAAACAGGCTACATACAGGCCAAAGGCTGATACACTGTGAAAAAGCAGGAAGGAGTCACTCGCAATCTCGGCATCTTCATCTGGATTTCTAACCCGACATGGTCAAACTCAGCCACTGTGAACATAGAGAGAGAGAGAGAGAGGGCAGGAGGAGTCAGGCCCAACTGGAAAATACACACATTCCCCACACACACCGCAACAGGGACATAGACCATCACTGGGGTCAGCCCCTACTCTCACAACCTGGGGGGGTGTCCCCAATACACGGGGGGGGAGGTATCCCCACTACACGGAGGGGGGGAGGGGTCCCCAATACACGGGGCGGGGGGGGTGTCCCCAATACACGGAGGGGGGGAGGGGGGAAGGGGGGAGGACGGGTCCCCAATACACGGGGTGGGGTATCCCCAATACACGGAGGGGGGACGGGGTCCCCAATACCCAGGTCTGTCTGGGGCCTGTCCCCAATACTCAGGGCTGTCTGGAGCCTGTCCCCAATACCCAGTGGGGCCTGTCCCCAATACCCAGGTCTGTCTGGGACCTGTCCCCAATACCCAGTGGGGCTTGTCCCCAATACCCGGGTCTGTCTGGGGCCTGTCCCCAATACCCAGGGCTGACTGGGACCTGTCCCCAATACCCAGTGGGGCCTGTCCCCAATACCCGGGTCTGTCTGGGGCCTGTCCCCAATACCCAGGGCTGTCTGGGACCTGTCCCCAATACCCAGGTCTGTCTGGGGCCTGTCCCCAATACCCAGGGCTGTCTGGAGCCTGTCCCCAATACCCAGGGCTGTCTGGAGCCTGTCCCCAATACCCAGGTCTGTCTGGGGCCTGTCCCCAATGCCCAGGGCTGTCTGGAGCCTGTCCCCAATACCCAGTGGGGCTTGTCCCCAATACCCAGGTCTGTCTGGGACCTGTCCCCAATACTCAGGGCTGTCTGGAGCCTGTCCCCAATACCCAGTGGGGCCTGTCCCCAATACCCAGGTCTGTCTGGGACCTGTCCCCAATACCCAGTGGGGCTTGTCCCCAATACCCGGGTCTGTCTGGGGCCTGTCCCCAATACCCAGGGCTGACTGGGACCTGTCCCCAATACCCAGTGGGGCTTGTCCCCAATACCCGGGTCTGTCTGGGGCCTGTCCCCAATACCCAGGGCTGACTGGGACCTGTCCCCAATACCCAGTGGGGCTTGTCCCCAATACCCGGGTCTGTCTGGGGCCTGTCCCCAATACCCAGGTCTGTCTGGGACCTGTCCCCAATACCCAGTGGGGCCTGTCCCCAATACCCAGGTCTGTCTGGGGCCTGTCCCCAATACCCAGGGCTGTCTGGGGCCTGTCCCCAATACCCAGGTCTGTCTGGGGCCTGTCCCCAATACCCAGTGGGGCCTGTCCCCAATACCCAGTGGGGCTTGTCCCCAATACCCAGGGCTGTCTGGGGACTGTCCCCAATACCCAGGTCTGTCTGGGACCTGTCCCCAATACCCAGGTCTGTCTGGGGCCTGTCCCCAATACCCACTGGGGCCTGTCCCCAATACCCACTGGGGCCTGTCCCCAATACCCAGTGGGGCTTGTCCCCAATACCCAGGTCTGTCTGGGGCCTGTCCCCAATACCCAGGTCTGTCTGGGGCCTGTCCCCAATACCCAGGGCTGTCTGGAACTGTCCCCAATACCCAGGTCTGTCTGGGGCCTGTCCCCAATACCCAGTGGGGCCTGTCCCCAATACCCAGTGGGGCCTGTCCCCAATACCCAGGGCTGTCTGGTGCCTGTCCCCAATACCCAGGGCTGTCTGGTGCCTGTCCCCAATACCCAGGTCTGTCTGGGGCCTGTCCCCAATACCCACTGGGGCCTGTCCCCAATACCCAGGGCTGTCTGGGGCCTGTCCCCAATACCCAGGGCTGTCTGGGGCCTGTCCCCAATACCCAGTGGGGCCTGTCCCCAATACCCAGGGCTGTCTGGGGCCTGTCCCCAATACCCAGTGGGGCCTGTCCCCAATACCCAGGTCTGTCTGGGGCCTGTCCCCAATACCCAGTGGGGTGTGCCCCCAATACCCAGGTCTGTCTGGGGACTGTCCCCAATACCCAGTGGGGCTTGTCCCCAATACCCAGGTCTGTCTGGGGCCTGTCCCCAATACCCAGGTCTGTCTGGGGCCTGTCCCCAATACCCAGGGCTGTCTGGAACTGTCCCCAATACCCAGGTCTGTCTGGGGCCTGTCCCCAATACCCAGTGGGGCCTGTCCCCAATACCCACTGGGGCCTGTCCCCAATACCCAGGGCTGTCTGGGGCCTGTCCCCAATACCCAGGGCTGTCTGGGACCTGTCCCCAATACCCAGGTCTGTCTTGGACCTGTCCCCAATACCCAGTGGGGCCTGTCCCCAATACCCAGTGGGGCCTGTCCCCAATACCCAGGGCTGTCTGGGGCCTGTTCCCAATACCCAGGGCTGTCTGGGGCCTGTCCCCAATACCCAGTGGGGCCTGTCCCCAATACCCAGGGCTGTCTGGGGCCTGTCCCCAATACCCAGGGCTGTCTGGGGCCTGTCCCCAATACCCAGTGGGGCCTGTCCCCAATACCCAGGGCTGTCTGAGAGCTGTTCCAGAGCACCCTTCCTGTCAGAGGCCTTTCCCATTAGGAGGAACCCATTTGGGAAATATTTCTTGCTGCAAACCACTCACCTCAGCAAGATTCAAGTCCACTGTTCCATCCTCCTGCTCCAGAGCTTTGAATGACCCTGAATAAGAGAGAGAGAGAGATTGGTCAATGATTGGTGACACTGGAAATCAGGAATTTCCCTCCTGATCGGAGAGGAGCGAACGTAATCCCATTGTTTATAACTGGAGGCAGAGAGAAAACCAGGAATTCCAGCCCAGTGAGTCTGATATCGGTGATGGGGGGTGGAGAGGGGATGAGGAATGTTCAAGTCCATTATAAAAGATTCAGTCACTGAGCATTTGGAAAAACAGCAGCAGGATTGGACAGAGTTAGCATGGGTTTACAAAAGGGAATTCATCCTTGACAAATCGATAGGAATCCTTTCTGGATATAACTAACACAGTTGATGAGGCAGAGCCAGTGGGTGTGGTTTACTTGGATTTTCAGAAGGCTTTCGATAAAGTCCCATATTAGCATATAATGTCTAAGATTAGAGCACATGGGATTGGGGGCAGTGTATTGAAATGGACAGCGATTGGCTCGGAGACAGAAACAAAGACCAGGAATAAACGGGAATTTTTCCCAAGCAGCAGGAAGTGACTACTGGGATACCGCAGGGATCAGTGGGATAACGCGGGGATCAGTGGGATACCGCGGGGACCAGTGGGATATCACGGGGATTAGTGAGAGACCGTGGGGATCGGTGGGATACCGCAGGGATCAGTAGGATAACGCGGGGATCAGTGGGATATCGCGGGGATCAGTGGGATACCACAGGGATCAGTGGGATACCACGGGGATCAGTGGGATAACGCGGGGACCCACAGGGATCGGTGCTTGGACCCTGCTATCCACAATATACATGAATGATGTCGGTGGGGGAACTAAATGTAATCTCTGCAGGTTTACAGACAGCACAAAGCTGGGTGGGAGGGTGAGCTGTGAGGAACATGCAGAGATGTCTCAGTGGGATTTGGACAGGCTGAGGGAGTGGGGAAATACATGGGAGATGCAGGATAATGTGGATAAATGTGAGGGGTTGGGGGGGGGAGGGTCAGGAAGGCAGATGATGATCTGAATGGGGACAGATTGGGAAAGGGGCAGGGGCAATCGCACCTGGGTGTCCTTGTACCCCAGTCTCTGAAAGTAAGCGTGCAGGTACAGCAGGCAGTGAGGAAGGGAAATGGAATGTGGGCCTTTATAGGGAGAGGATTCGAGTCCAGGAGCAGGGAGGTCTTGCTGCAATTATACAGGGCCTTGGGGAGACCACCCCTGGAGTATTGTGGACAGGTTTGGTCTCCTTATCTGAGGAAGGATGTTCTGGTGATGGAGGGAGGGCAGCGAAGGGTTACCAGACTGATTCCTGGGAGGGCAGGGCTGATGGATGGAGAGAGACTGGATCAGTTAGGATTATATTCACTGGAGTTTAAAAGACTGAGGGGGAATCTCATAGAAACTGATGAAATTCTAACAGGACCAGACAGGGTGAACAGAGGAAGGGTCTTCCTGATAATGGGGTTGGAGGGCGGGGTGGGTGGTCACAGTTTAGTGGAAAGGGTTAAAGCTTTTCGAGCTGAGATGTGGAGAAATGTTTTCACCCAGAGAGTGGGGAGCCTGTGGAATTCACCAGCACACAAGGTGTTGAGGCCAAATCACTGTGTGTTTATGTGGAGGAGCTAAATATAGCTCTTGTAGCTAAAGGGATCATGGGATATAGATGGAGGGTGGGATTAAGGTGGTGAACTTGATGATTGGCCATGATCCTGCCTGTGGCTTATCCCTGTTTATACCCTAGCCTCGGGCAGGACAAGAGATAGGGAGGGGCAAGGGGAGGTGTAAAGGAAGGGGGTGAGAGGTGAGGGGAGGGGGTGAGGGGAGGGGAGGGGGTGAGGAGAGGGGGGCAAGGGGAGGGGCGAGAGGTGGGGGGTGAGGGGAGAGGCAAGAGGAGGGAGTGAGGGGAGGGGGTGAGGGGAGGGGGTGAGGGGAGGGGAGGGGAGGGGAGGGGGGCAAGGGGAGGGGCAAGAGGTGGGGGTGAGGGGAGGGGGTGAGGAGAGGGGGCAAAGGGAGGGGCGAGAGGTGGGGGTGAGGAGAGGGGGTGAGGAGAGGGGGTGAGGAGAGGGGCGAGAGGTGGGGGCGAGGGGTGGGGGTGAGGGGTGGGGGTGAGGGGTGGGGGTGAGGGGTGGGGGTGAGGGGTGGGGGTGAGGGGAGGGGGTGAGGGGAGGGGGTGGGGAGAGGGGGCAAGGGGAGGGGCAAGGGGAGGGTGAGGTGTAAGGGGATGGGTGTAAGGGGATGGGTGTAAGGGGATGGGTGTAAGGGGAGGGGGTGAGGGGTAAGGGGAGGGGGGTAACGGGTAGAGGGGTAACGGGAGTGGTTGAGGGGAGGGGGGGTAAGGGGAGGGGTAAGGGGAGGGGATGAGGGGTGAGGGGAGGGTGAGGGATGAGGGGTAAGGGGAGGGCCATTAGGTCCTGGCTGAGACTTACGGAACATGGCCTCCAGTTTGACGAGGCAGGAGATGAAGTTATCGAAGTCCAGCACATCATTCTCTGAGTATCGGCCAACGATCACTTGGTGGATTCGGTTGTTGATTTTAAAACCTGCCGAGTGACAGGGAGAAAGGATTCAGTTACACATCACCGTCAGAGTGACAGGGGGAAAGGATTCAGTTACACATCACCGTCAGAGTGACAGGGAGAAAGGATTCAGTTACACATCACCGTCAGAGTGACAGGGAGAAAGGATTCAGTTACACATCACCGTCAGAGTGACAGGGAGAAAGGATTCAGTTACACATCACCGTCAGAGTGACAGGGAGAAAGGATTCAGTTACACATCACCGTCAGAGTGACAGGGGGAAAGGATTCAGTTAGTCATCACCGTCAGAGTGACAGGGAGAAAGGATTCAGTTACACATCACCGTCAGTGTGACAGGGGGAAAGGATTCAGTTACACATCACCGTCAGAGTGACAGGGAGAAAGGATTCAGTTACACATCACCGTCAGAGTGACAGGGAGAAAGGATTCAGTTAGACATCACCGTCAGAGTGACAGGGAGAAAGGATTCAGTTAGACATCACCGTCAGAGTGACAGGGAGAAAGGATTCAGTTACACATCACCGTCAGAGTGACAGGGAGAAAGGATTCAGTTAGACATCACGGTCAGAGTGACAGGGAGAAAGGATTCAGTTACACATCACCGTCAGAGTGACAGGGAGAAAGGATTCAGTTAGACATCACCGTCAGAGTGACAGGGAGAAAGGATTCAGTTACACATCACGGTCAGAGTGACAGGGGGAAAGGATTCAGTTACACATCACGGTCAGAGTGACAGGGGAAAGGATTCAGTTACACATCACCGTCAGAGTGACAGGGGGAAAGGATTCAGTTACACATCACGGTCAGAGTGACAGGGGGAAAGGATTCAGTTACACATCACGGTCAGAGTGACAGGGGGAAAGGATTCAGTTAACATCACGGTCAGAGTGACAGGGAGAAAGGATTCAGTTACACATCACGGTCAGAGTGACAGGGAGAAAGGATTCAGTTAGACATCACGGTCAGAGTGACAGGGAGAAAGGATTCAGTTACACATCACGGTCAGAGTGACAGGGAAGAAAGGATTCAGTTACACATCACGGTCAGAGTGACAGGGGGAAAGGATTCAGTTAGACATCACGGTCAGAGTGACAGGGAGAAAGGATTCAGTTAGACATCACGGTCAGAGTGACAGGGAGAAAGGATTCAGTTACACATCACGGTCAGAGTGACAGGGAGAAAGGATTCAGTTACACATCACGGTCAGAGTGACAGGGAGAAAGGATTCAGTTACACATCACCGTCAGAGTGACAGGGAGAAAGGATTCAGTTACACATCACCGTCAGAGTGACAGGGAGAAAGGATTCAGTTACACATCACCGTCAGAGTGACAGGGAGAGAAAAGGATTCAGTTAGTCATCACCGTCAGAGTGACAGGGGGAAAGGATTCAGTTACACATCACCGTCAGAGGGACAGGGGGAAAGGATTCAGTTACACATCACGGTCAGAGTGACAGGGGGAAAGGATTCAGTTACACATCACGGTCAGAGTGACAGGGAGAAAGGATTCAGTTACACATCACGGTCAGAGTGACAGGGGGAAAGGATTCAGTTACACATCACGGTCAGAGTGACAGGGGAAAGGATTCAGTTACACATCACCGTCAGAGTGACAGGGGAAAGGATTCAGTTACACATCACCGTCAGAGTGACAGGGGGAAAGGATTCAGTTAGACATCACGGTCAGAGTGACAGGGAGAAAGGATTCAGTTACACATCACGGTCAGAGTGACAGGGGGAAAGGATTCAGTTAGACATCACGGTCAGAGTGACAGGGGGAAAGGATTCAGTTACACATCACGGTCAGAGTGACGGGGAGAAAGGATTCAGTTACACATCACCGTCAGAGTGACAGGGAGAAAGGATTCAGTAACACATCACGGTCAGAGTGACAGGGAGAAAGGATTCAGTAGTCATCACCGTCAGAGTGACAGGGAGAAAGGATTCAGTTACACATCACCGTCAGAGTGACATGGAGAAAGGATTCAGTTACACATCACCGTCAGAGTGACAGGGGAAAGGATTCAGTTACACATCACCGTCAGAGTGACAGGGAGAAAGGATTCAGTTACACATCACCGTCAGAGTGACAGGGAGAAAGGATTCAGTTAGACATCACGGTCAGAGTGACAGGGAGAAAGGATTCAGTTAAACATCACGGTCAGAGTGACAGGGAGAAAGGATTCAGTTAGACATCACGGTCAGAGTGACAGGAGAAAGGATTCAGTTACACATCACGGTCAGAGTGACAGGGAGAAAGGATTCAGTTACACATCACGGTCAGAGTGACAGGGAGAAAGGATTCAGTTACACATCACGGTCAGAGTGACAGGGAGAAAGGATTCAGTTACACATCACGGTCAGAGTGACAGGGAGAAAGGATTCAGTTACACATCACGGTCAGAGTGACAGGGGGAAAGGATTCAGTTAGACATCACAGTCAGAGTGACAGGGAGAAAGGATTCAGTTAGACATCACCGTCAGAGTGACAGGGAGAAAGGATTCAGTTACACATCACGGTCAGAGTGACAGGGAGAAAGGATTCAGTTACACATCACGGTCAGAGTGACAGGGAGACAGGATTCAGTTACACATCACGGTCAGAGTGACAGGGAGAAAGGATTCAGTTACACATCACCGTCAGAGTGACAGGGAGAAAGGATTCAGTTACACATCACTGTCAGAGAGACAGGGAGAAAGGATTCAGTTACACATCACCGTCAGAGTGACAGGGAGAAAGGATTCAGTTACACATCACCGTCAGAGTGACAGGGAGAAAGGATTCAGTTACACATCACGGTCAGAGTGACAGGGGGAAAGGATTCAGTTACACTTCACCGTCAGAGTGACAGGGGGAAAGGATTCAGTTACACATCACGGTCAGAGTGACAGGGAGAAAGGATTCAGTTACACATCACGGTCAGAGTGACAGGGAGAAAGGATTCAGTTACACATCACCGTCAGAGTGACAGGAGAAAGGATTCAGTTACACATCACGGTCAGAGTGACAGGGGAAAGGATTCAGTTACACATCACCGTCAGAGTGACAGGGGGAAAGGATTCAGTTACACATCACGGTCAGAGTGACAGGGGGAAAGGATTCAGTAACACATCACGGTCAGAGTGACAGGGAGAAAGGATTCAGTTAGTCATCACCGTCAGAGTGACAGGGAGAAAGGATTCAGTTACACATCACCGTCAGAGTGACAGGGAGAAAGGATTCAGTTAGACATCACCGTCAGAGTGACAGGGGGAAAGGATTCAGTTACACATCACCGTCAGAGTGACAGGGAGAAAGGATTCAGTTACACATCACCGTCAGAGTGACAGGGAGAAAGGATTCAGTTACACATCACCGTCAGAGTGACAGGGAGAAAGGATTCAGTACACATCACCGTCAGAGTGACAGGGAGAAAGGATTCAGTTACACATCACCGTCAGAGTGACAGGGGGAAAGGATTCAGTTAGTCATCACCGTCAGAGTGACAGGGAGAAAGGATTCAGTTACACATCACCGTCAGTGTGACAGGGGGAAAGGATTCAGTTACACATCACCGTCAGAGTGACAGGGGAGAAAGGATTCAGTTACACATCACCGTCAGAGTGACAGGGAGAAAGGATTCAGTTAGACATCACCGTCAGAGTGACAGGGAGAAAGGATTCAGTTAGACATCACCGTCAGAGTGACAGGGAGAAAGGATTCAGTTACACATCACCGTCAGAGTGACAGGGAGAAAGGATTCAGTTAGACATCACGGTCAGAGTGACAGGGAGAAAGGATTCAGTTACACATCACCGTCAGAGTGACAGGGAGAAAGGATTCAGTTACACATCACCGTCAGAGTGACATGGAGAAAGGATTCAGTTACACATCACGGTCAGAGTGACAGGGGGAAAGGATTCAGTTACACATCACGGTCAGAGTGACAGGGGGAAAGGATTCAGTTAGACATCACGGTCAGAGTGACAGGGGGAAAGGATTCAGTTAGACATCACGGTCAGAGTGACAGGGGGAAAGGATTCAGTTAGACATCACGGTCAGAGTGACAGGAGGAAAGAATTCAGTTACACATCACGGTCAGAGTGACAGGGAGAAAGGATTCAGTTAGACATCACGGTCAGAGTGACAGGGGGAAAGGATTCAGTTACACATCACGGTCAGAGTGACAGGGGGAAAGGATTCAGTTACACATCACGGTCAGAGTGACAGGGCAGCCATTGCTGAGGTAAACATACCTGCTGACTCCAAGGCAAGGCGCATCTCATAGGAACTCATCGTTCCTGACTTATCCAGATCATACTGTCGGAAAATACCCTACAGACCAGAACAGGAGAGTGTGAGAGAAGGGGCAGGGAGAGGGGAAGGGTGGGGGAGAGTGACAGAGGGGAGGGCTGGGAGAGACAAACAGGGATATGGGCAGAGAGAGAGAGAGATGGGGAGAGAGGGCAGAGAGGGAGGGAGATAGAGGAGAGAGCAGAAAGAGAGAGAGAGAGAGACAGGCGGAAATTAGAGAGATGGATAGCTGAGAGAGAGGGAGGGGGAAAGGGGATGATGGGGGTGAGAGAGGGGGAAGTGGGGAAGAGATAGGGAGAGGGCTGAGAGATGGGGAGGGGAATGGTAAGACAGAGAAAGATAGTGATAAATGAGGGAGAAAGAGAAATGGAGATATATATAGAGGGAGAGAGAGACAGAATGACACAGACACGGAAAGAGAAAGAGCAAGAAAGGCTAGGATCAGATAGATCTGATATGTGATCCACTAGATCCCATCTCTTACCAGCCATTTGCGAATTTTATTCCACATGATCTGAAACTCCACCACACCAAGACGCCACTGCCATCTTTCTGTGAAAAGTTGGTTAAAGAGAAGATGCTACAAACGAAGATCAGACCATTCAGCCCATCGAGGCTGGGCTCAGGGTTCAACCCTCACTTTCCCAACCACTCCCCTTCCACTTCAATTCTCTCTCTCTGTCTCAGCCTTCAATACCATCAATGATGGAGCATCGTCATCCCTCTGGGACCCAGACTCCTATAGATTCCCATCGTCTGAGAGAGGATCACTGTGTGAGGATACACGGGAGGCTATTTTTTTTTAAATTTTTTGTTTTCTTTTTTTTTTTTTTTTCTTTTTTTTCAGACGGTGAGGAGGAGAAATCTCTCACCCAGAGAGTGGGGAGTCTGGGGGATTCCTAGACAGAAAGCAGTTCAGGCCCAAAACATGGACGTTTTATGGAAGGAGTTCTTCAGGCTAAAGGGATGAAAGCTTCAGGGGGGAGAAAGTGGGAACAGGGAATGGGGTTGGATGATCAGCTGTGATCATACTGAACGGTAGAGCAGGCTCGAAGGGCTGAATGGCCTCCTATTGCCCCGATCTCTAACGTTTCTTCCAGATAAGTCTCCAAAACAGTCAGCCCCTAATCCTGAAGCTGTCCCTCCCCCCCCCCCCCCCCCCCCCCCCCCCCCCCCACCCCCCCCTCCCACCGTCAGCTTCCACCCACTCTCCCCTGGCCCGTGTTGTCGATACCTGAGCAACCAGCTGAACAACCTCCCAGAGTTAAACCCTTTCAGATCATCTCTCATTGTTCAAAACTCCACAGAATATCACCTGAATTTCCTCACTCTCATGATAGGACAGGCCAGATATCCCAAGTACAAACGTCCTTCAACACAGAGACCAGAACTGTGCACAGTGTTCCAGGGTCTGGCGTTGTTACATACTGAACTGCAATTCCCTCCCAATAAAGGCCAACATCCCCCTCACTGGGGTAACTGGTTCTTGCACATGATCATTCTGCTTCCCCCAGCTCAGTCTCCCTGAAAATCAGCGCGGGCATTTCCCTCCAGCCTGGCCTCGCTGCTTATTTCTTTCCATCCCCTCTCTCCGTCTCCCTAATGCTCACTCAGTTCCACCGTCACTCTCTCTCTCTGCCCTTTCCTGAGACATATGAGGGTGTTAGAGATTAAAGAGAGCGCACATGGCATTACAGGGAAGATAGTGAGGTGTTTACATTGGGAGATAATGACCACTGTTTCTGTGGGGTAAAAACAATGACTGCAGATGCTGGAAACCAGATTCTGGATTAGTGGTGCTGGAAGAGCACAGCAGTTCAGGCAGCATCCAAGGAGCTTCGAAATCGACGTGTGACAGAGGTCATTCTCCCTCAGGGTCAGGGAACAATATCCACCAGCTCCTGTCTACATGAAGGATACATCCAGGAGATTAACCATTCCCCGGCAAGAATCCAGACTGAACCCATCTGTTTTCAAATCACGGTCTGAAATAAAAGACAAGGAGGGAGGTACAGGGAGAGAGAGGACAGCTTATAATCGGGATCACATACCCCCCACGCACATACCCCCACAGACACCACACACACCCACTCACACCGACACCACGTACATACCCCCCACACACATACCCCCACAGACACCACACACACACTCACATCCCTCCCACCCCCGACATACATACTCACACCGACACCACGTACATACCCCCACACTCACACACACTCACACCCCCCCCCGACATACATACTCACACCGACACCACGTACATACCCCCACACTCACACACACTCACACCCCCCCCGACATACATACTCACACCGACACCACGTACATACCCCCACAGACACCACACACACTCACACCCCCCCCGACATACATACTCACACCGACACCACGCACATACCCCCACACTCACACACACTCACCCCCCCACACACACACCCACTCACACCGACACCACGTACATACCCCCACACTCACACACACTCACCCCCCACACACACCCCCACACACACACCCACTCACACCGACACCACGTACATAACCCCACACACATACCCCCACAGACACCACACACACACTCACACACCCCCCCCGACATATACTCACACCGACACCACGCACATACCCCCACACTCACACACACTCACCCCCCACACACCCCCCCCCACACACACCCACACACACCCACTCACACCGACACCACGTACACACCCCCCCAAACACACATCCCCACACACACCCACTCACACACACTCACCCCCATACACACCCACTCACACCCCAACCCCACACACACCAACTCACACAGACACCACACACACACTCACACCCCCCCCACATACACACTCACACCGACACCACGTACACACACCCCCAAACACACATCCTCACACACACTCACCCCCATACACACCCACTCACACCCCAACCCCACACACACCAACTCATACAGACACCACACACACACTCACACCCCCCCCACATACACACTCACACCCACTCACAGACACCATGCACATACCCCCACACTCCTACACCCCCCCACACACACTCACACCCCCACACACCCCAACCCCACACACACCCATTCACACAGACACCACGCACATACCCCCACACTCACACACACCCCCACACACACCCTCCCCACACACACTCACCCCCATACACACCCACTTACACCCCCACACACACCAACTCACACAGACACCACACATACCCACTCTCTCACACACCCCCCACACCCACTCTCACACACCTCCCCATACCCACTCACACATACACACACACATACCCCACACCCACTCACAGACACCACATACACTCACACACCCCCCCCACACATACTCACACCCGCCCCACACACACTCATACACTCCCCCCCACACACACCACCCCCACACACCCATTCACACAGACACCACACACACATACCCCCACACCCACTCACACAGACGCCACTCACACCCACTCTCACACACACCCCCACACCCACTCTCACACACCCCCCCACACCCACTCTCACACACCCCCCCACACCCACTCTCACACCACCCCCATACCCACTCTCACACCACCCCCATACCCACTCACACATACACACACACATACCCCCACACCCACTCACACATACCCCCATACCCACTCTCACACCACCCCCATACCCACTCACACATACACACACACATACCCCCACACCCACTCACACATACTCCCACACCCACTCACACACACACACACACACACACACACACTCACACATACTCCCACACCCACTCACACACACACACACACACACACACATATCCCCACACCCACTCACACACAGACACCACACACACACACACACACACACACTCTCACACAGACATCGGAATCACATACACACACACACATACCCCTACACACACCCACTCACACAGACACACACCCCCACACACACACCCACTCCCACACACCCACTCACACACCCCCCCCACACACCACACACACCCACTCAGACAGCACACTCATACACCCCCCACTCTCACACCCCCACACACACACACCCACTCTCACACATCCCCCACACCCACTCTCACACACCCCCCCACACCCACTCTCACACCACCCCCATACCCACTCTCACACCACCCCCATACCCACTCACACATACAAACACACATACCCCCACACCCACTCACACATACCCCCACACCCACTCTCACACCACCCCCATACCCACTCACACATACAAACACACATACCCCCACACCCACTCACACATACCCCCACACCCACTCTCACACCACCCCCATACCCACTCACACATACACACACACATACCCCCACACCCACTCACACATACTCCCACACCCACTCACACACACACACACACACACACACACACACACATATCCCCACACCCACTCACACACAGACACCACACACACACACACACACACACACTCTCACACAGACATCGGAATCACATACACACACACACATACCCCTACACACACCCACTCACACAGACACACACCCCCACACACACACCCACTCCCACACACCCACTCACACACCCCCCCCACACACCACACACACCCACTCAGGCAGCACACTCATACACCCCCCACTCTCACACCCCCACACACACACACCCACTCTCACACATCCCCCACACACACTCACACAGACACCACACCCCCCCCCACACACACACATACCTCCACACCCACTCACACAGACACCACACACACCCATACACACACCCACTCTCACACAGACCCCACACACACTCACACAGACACCCACACACACCTACTCTCACACACCCCACACACACACCCACTCTCACACACCCCACACACACACCCACTCTCACACATCCCCCACACCCACTCACACAGACACCACACACACCCATACACACACCCACTCTCACACAGACACCACACACACACTCCCACAGACACCCACACCCACTCACACACCCCAACACACACCCACACCCACAGACACTCACACAGACCCCACACACACACTCACACAGACACCCACACACACCTACTCTCACACACCCCACACACACACCCACTCTCACACACCCCACACACACACCCACTCTCACACATCCCCCACACCCACTCACACAGACACCACACACACCCATACACACACCCACTCTCACACAGACACCACACACACACTCCCACAGACACCCACACCCACTCACACACCCCAACACACACCCACACCCACAGACACTCACACAGACCCCACACACACACTCACACAGACACCCACACACACCTACTCTCACACACCCCACACACACACACAGACACCACACACACACCCCACCGCACCCCCCACACACACTCACACAGACACCACACACCCCCCCACACACACACGCACCCCCACACACACTCACACAGACATCACACACACACCCCCACACCCACTCACACAGACACCACACACACCCACTCTCACACACCCCACACACACACTCACACAGACACCACACACCCCCCCACACACACACGCACCCCCACACACACTCACACAGACATCACACACACCCCACACACACCCCCACTCTCACACAGACACCACACACACACCCACTCTCACACCCCCCACAGACATTACACACACACCCCACACACTCACACAGACACCATACACACACACCCACACACACACAGGTACCCCCTCACCCACTCACACAGACACCACACACACTCACTCTCACACCCCCCACACACACTCACACAGTCACCACACACACACACCCCACTCACACCCCCCCACACACACTCACACAGACACCACACACACACTCACTCTCACACCCCCCGACACCACACACACACCTCCACTCTCACGCACCCCCACTCTCACACACCCCCCACAGACACTCACACAGACACCACACACACACTCACTCTCACACCCCCCGACACCACACACACACCCCCACTCTCACGCACCCCCACTCTCACACACCCCCCACAGACACCACACACACCCACTCTCACACACACCCCAGACACTCCCACTCTCACACATCCCACACACACACCCACTCTTACACAGACACACACACACATACCTACTCTCACACACCCCCCACAGACACCACACACACACCCACTCTCACACACCCCTCACACACACACCCACTCTCACAGATACCCACACACACTCACACAGACACCACACACACACTCACTCTCACACCCCCCGACACCACACACACACCCCCACTCTCACGCACCCCCACTCTCACACACACCCCAGACACTCCCACTCTCACACATCCCACACACACGCAGACACCACACACACCCACTCTCACACACACCCCAGACACTCCCACTCTCACACATCCCACACACACGCAGACACCACACACACCCACTCTCACACACACCCCAGACACTCCCACTCTCACACATCCCACACACACGCAGACACCACACACACCCACTCTCACACACACCCCAGACACTCCCACTCTCACACATCCCACACACACGCAGACACCACACACACCCACTCTCACACACACCCCAGACACTCCCACTCTCACACATCCCACACACACGCAGACACCACACACACCCACTCTCACACACACCCCAGACACTCCCACTCTCACACATCCCACACACACACCCACTCTTACACAGACACACACACACATACCTACTCTCACACACCCCCCACAGACACCACACACACACCCACTCTCACACACCCCTCACACACACACCCACTCTCACAGATACCCACACACACTCACACAGACACCACACACACACTCACTCTCACACCCCCCGACACCACACACACACCCCCACTCTCACGCACCCCCACTCTCACACACACCCCAGACACTCCCACTCTCACACATCCCACACACACGCAGACACCACACACACCCACTCTCACACACACCCCAGACACTCCCACTCTCACACATCCCACACACACGCAGACACCACACACACCCACTCTCACACACACCCCAGACACTCCCACTCTCACACATCCCACACACACGCAGACACCACACACACCCACTCTCACACACACCCCAGACACTCCCACTCTCACACATCCCACACACACGCAGACACCACACACACCCACTCTCACACACACCCCAGACACTCCCACTCTCACACATCCCACACACACGCAGACACCACACACACCCACTCTCACACACACCCCAGACACTCCCACTCTCACACATCCCACACACACGCAGACACCACACACACCCACTCTCACACACACCCCAGACACTCCCACTCTCACACATCCCACACACACGCAGACACCACACACACACACCCACTCTTACACAGACACACACACACATACCTACTCTCACACACCCCCCACAGACACCACACACACACCCACTCTCACACACCCCTCACACACACACCCACTCTCACAGATACCCACACACACTCACACAGACACCACACACACACACACCACACACACACACTCTCACACACCCCCAACAGACACCACACACACCCACTCTCACACAGACACCCCACACACTCACACAGACACACACCCCCGCCACACACACACCCACTCCCCCCCACACACACCCACACCCCCCCACACACACCCACACCCCCTGCCACACACACACCCACATCCCTCCCACACACACACACCCACACCCCCCCCACACACACCCACACCCCCTGCCACACACACACCCACATCCCTCCCACACACACACCCACTCTCACACAGACACCCCACACACTCACACACACCCACACACACACACCCACACCCCCCCACACCCACCCCCCCAAAACCCCCCCCCTCCCAACACCGGGAAGTCAGTCATGGTGTCACATTGACAACATCCCCTTCACCTTGTAAACCCGAGACCCTTCAACTGGAGGCCATTCGACCTGGCCCCTTCTGGCTAACTCTCAAACTCTTTGTTCTTTGTGTCTGGACAGATGGATGAGTAGGTGGGGAGCAGAGGGGTACAGCTCCTTAGGAATTGACCGAGAGGTTAAGACAGTAGATTTGGATCGGCTCATGCCTGGAGGGCTGAAGGGCCTGTAAAGTTTCTTTGTTCTTCTTAGCAATTGACCAAGCACCAGGTTCCCTGGGTGGTCTAAGAATGAGGGGAACAGGTTGACTTGAGTATTTCGCAGTCGTTAGGATGTAGAGAAGAAAATAACCCAGGAGATAGAAAAGGCACAATTACAATAATCCTGGGGAACTTCCATACACAGGTGCACTGGGAAAATCAGGTTGGGAAGAGATCCCAAAAGAAGAGGGATTAGTGAGTTTTGAGAAGGTTTGTAGCCCAGGTTGAGGTTCTGGATGTAGGTTGAGCTGAAAGGTTCGTTTTCAGACGTTTCGTCACCATACTAGGTAACATCTTCAGTGGGCCTCAGGCGAAGCAGTGTACATGATTCCTGTTTTCTATTGATATGTTTGGGTCTCTTTGGGTTGGTGATGTTGTTTCTGGTTGTACACAGGAAATGACATCACCACAGGAAATGATGTCACCAACCCAAAGAGACCTAAACATATAAATAGAAAGCAGGAATCATGTACACTGCTTCGCCTGAGACCCACTGAAGATGTTACCTAGTAGGGTGACGAAACGTCTGAACATGAACCTTCCAGCTCAACGAGCAAACCTACATACAGAAGAGGGATTAGTGGAATGGCTGTGAGATGGTATTTTTGGAGCAGCCTGTGACAGTCTCTGGATTTGATGATGTGTAACGGGGCAGACATGTTTAGGGAGCTGAAGGTTAAGGAACCGTGAGGGACAGGGCCCACACTATGATAGAGTTCACCCTGTGGCTCGAGAGGGAGATGCTGGAATCAGCCATAATGGGATTACCATTGACGAGAGGGAGGAGCTGGTCAGAGTTCACCGGGAGGGGAGCTGAGTGGGGGGGTGGGGGGGGGAAGATGGTGCAGCAGCGATGGCAGCAGGTTTTGGAGGTAATTGGGGAGAATGTAAGGACGAGTGAAGATTCCATCACTTACGTTTGGAGAGAACTCGATTGAGAATAGTCCGCAGTTCAAATACACTGATCTCCATATCCTGTCGAGAAAGAGAGATACAATTACAATCAATGGGTTATCATAGGCCACTGCAGGGTCAGGGGTCAGGATTATATTTTATAGATTCCTGACAGTGTGGAAATAGGCCATTCAGCCCAATAAATCCACACCAACCCTCCGAAGACTAACCCACCCAGAACCATTCCCCTACCTCTAACTAATATACCTAACCTACACACCCTGAACACTATGGGTTAGCGTGGCCAATCCACCCTGACCTGCACACCTTTGGACTGTGGGAGGAAACCGGAGCCTGGGAGGAAACCCACTCAGACACGGGGAGAATGTACAAACTCCACACAGACAGTCACCCGAGGCTGGAATCGAACCCAGGTCCCTGGTGCTGTGAGGCAGCAGTGCTAACCACTGAGCCACCTGGAGTCAGGGTAATATCCAGGGTCAGGGTGATCTCCGAGGTCAGGGTGATCTCTGGGGTCAGGATGATCTCTGGGGTCAGGGTGAGGTCAGGGTGATCTCCGGGGTCAGGGTGAGGTCAGAGTGTTCTCTGGGGTCAGAGTGATCTCTGGGGTCAGGGTGATCTCCGGGGTTACAGTGATCTCCGGGGTCAGGGTGGGGTTAGGGTGACCTCTGAGGTCAGGGTGAGGCCAGGGTAATCTCCGGGGTCAGGGTAATCTCCGGGGTCAGGGTGATCTCCGCGGTCAGGGTGGGGGTTAGGGTGATCTCTTGGGTCAGAGTGAGGTCAGGGTGATCTCCGTGGTCAGGGTGGGGTCAGAGTGTTCTCTGGGGTCAGGGTGATCTCCGGGGTTAGGCTGGGGTAAGGGTGATTTCCAGGGTCAGGGTGATCTCTGGGGTCAGGGTGGGGTTTGGGTGATCTCTGAGGTCATGGGGTCATGGTGGGGTCAGAGTGATCTCTGGGGTCATCATGGGGTCAGGGTGATCCCTGGGGTGAGGGTGATCTCCAGAGTCAGGGTGGGGTTAGGGTGATCTCTGGGGTCAGAATGAGGTCAGGGTGATCTCTGGGGTCAGGGTGAGGTCAGGGTGATCTCTGGGGTCAGGGTGATCTCCAGGGACAGGGTGGGGTCAGGATGATCTCTGGGGTCAGGGTGATCTCCGGGGTCAGGGTGGGGTCAGGGTGATCTCCAGGGTCAGGGAGATCTCCGGGGTCAGGGTGAGGTCAGGGTGATCTCCGGGGTCAGGGTGAGGTCAGAGTGATCTCCGGGGTCAAGGTGATCTCCGGGGTCAGGGTAGGGTCAGGGTGATCTCCGGGGTCAGGGTAGGGTCAGGGTGATCTCCGGGGTCAGGGTGAGGTCAGGGTGATCTCCGGGGTCAGGGTGATCTCCGGGGTCAGGATGATCTCCGGGGTCAGGGTGATCTCCGGCGTCAGGGTGAGGTCAGGGTGATCTCCGGGGTCAAGGTGAGGTCAGAGCGATCTCCGGGGTCAGGGTGGGGTCAGAGTGTTCTCTGGGGTCAGAGTGATCTCTGGGGTCAGGCTGGGGTCAGGGTGATCTCCGGGGTTACAGTGATCTCCGGGGTCAGGGTGGGGTTAGGGTGACCTCTGAGGTCAGGGTGAAGCCAGGGTAATCTCCGGGGTCAGGGTGATCTCCGCGGTCAGGGTGGGGGTTAGGGTGATCTCTTGGGTCAGAGTGAGGTCAGGGTGATCTCCGTGGTCAGGGTGGGGTCAGAGTGTTCTCTGGGGTCAGGGTGATCTCCGGGGTTAGGCTGGGGTCAGGGTGATTTCCAGGGTCAGGGTGATCTCTGGGGTCAGGGTGGGGTTTGGGTGATCTCTGGGGTCAGGGTGATATCTGAGGTCATGGGGTCATGGTGGGTTCAGAGTGATCTCTGGGGTCATCATGGGGTCAGGGTGATCCCTGGGGTGAGGGTGATCTCCAGAGTCAGGGTGGGGTTAGGGTGATCTCTGGGGTCAGAATGAGGTCAGGGTGATCTCTGGGGTCAGGCTGGGGTCAGGGTGATCTCTGGAGTAAGGGTGAGGTCAGGGTGATCTCTCGGGTCAGGGTGAGGTCAGGGTGATCTCTGGGGTCAAGGTGATCTCCAGGGTCAGGCTGGGGTCAGGATGATCTCTGGGGTCAGGGTGATCTCCGGGGTCAGGGTGGGGTCAGGGTGATCTCCAGGGTCAGGGTGGTCTCCGGGGTCAGGGTGAGGTCAGGGTGATCTCCGGGGTCAAGGTGATCTCAGGGGTCAGGCTGATCTCTGGGGTCAGGGTGATCTCTGGGGTCAGGGTGATCTCCGGGGTCAGGGTGATCTCCAGGGTCAGGGTGATCTCCAGGGTCAGGGTGAGGTCAGGGTGATCTCTGGGGTCAGGGTGATCTCCGGGGTTAGGCTGGGGTAAGGGTGATTTCCAGGGTCAGGGTGATCTCTGGGGTCAGGGTGGGGTTTGGGTGATCTCTGAGGTCATGGGGTCATGGTGGGGTCAGAGTGATCTCTGGGGTCATCATGGGGTCAGGGTGATCCCTGGGGTGAGGGTGATCTCCAGAGTCAGGGTGGGGTTAGGGTGATCTCTGGGGTCAGAATGAGGTCAGGGTGATCTCTGGGGTCAGGGTGAGGTCAGGGTGATCTCCAGGGACAGGGTGGGGTCAGGATGATCTCTGGGGTCAGGGTGATCTCCGGGGTCAGGGTGGGGTCAGGGTGATCTCCAGGGTCAGGGAGATCTCCGGGGTCAGGGTGAGGTCAGAGTGATCTCCGGGGTCAAGGTGATCTCCGGGGTCAGGGTAGGGTCAGGGTGATCTCCGGGGTCAGGGTAGGGTCAGGGTGATCTCCGGGGTCAGGGTGAGGTCAGGGTGATCTCCGGGGTCAGGGTGATCTCCGGGGTCAGGATGATCTCCGGGGTCAGGGTGATCTCCGGCGTCAGGGTGAGGTCAGGGTGATCTCCGGGGTCAAGGTGAGGTCAGAGCGATCTCCGGGGTCAGGGTGGGGTCAGAGTGTTCTCTGGGGTCAGAGTGATCTCTGGGGTCAGGCTGGGGTCAGGGTGATCTCCGGGGTTACAGTGATCTCCGGGGTCAGGGTGGGGTTAGGGTGACCTCTGAGGTCAGGGTGAGGCCAGGGTAATCTCCGGGGTCAGGGTGATCTCCGCGGTCAGGGTGGGGGTTAGGGTGATCTCTTGGGTCAGAGTGAGGTCAGGGTGATCTCCGTGGTCAGGGTGGGGTCAGAGTGTTCTCTGGGGTCAGGGTGATCTCCGGGGTTAGGCTGGGGTCAGGGTGATTTCCAGGGTCAGGGTGATCTCTGGGGTCAGGGTGGGGTTTGGGTGATCTCTGGGGTCAGGGTGATATCTGAGGTCATGGGGTCATGGTGGGTTCAGAGTGATCTCTGGGGTCATCATGGGGTCAGGGTGATCCCTGGGGTGAGGGTGATCTCCAGAGTCAGGGTGGGGTTAGGGTGATCTCTGGGGTCAGAATGAGGTCAGGGTGATCTCTGGGGTCAGGCTGGGGTCAGGGTGATCTCTGGAGTAAGGGTGAGGTCAGGGTGATCTCTCGGGTCAGGGTGAGGTCAGGGTGATCTCTGGGGTCAAGGTGATCTCCAGGGTCAGGCTGGGGTCAGGATGATCTCTGGGGTCAGGGTGATCTCCGGGGTCAGGGTGGGGTCAGGGTGATCTCCAGGGTCAGGGTGGTCTCTGGGGTCAGGGTGAGGTCAGGGTGATCTCCGGGGTCAAGGTGATCTCAGGGGTCAGGCTGATCTCTGGGGTCAGGGTGATCTCTGGGGTCAGGGTGATCTCCGGGGTCAGGGTGATCTCCAGGGTCAGGGTGATCTCCAGGGTCAGGGTGAGGTCAGGGTGATCTCTGGGGTCAGGGTGATCTCCGGGGTCAGGGTGAGGTCAGAGTGATCTCCGGGGTCAGGGTGATCTCCGGCGTCAGGGTGAGGTCAGGGTGATCTCCGGGGTCAAGGTGAGGTCAGAGCGATCTCCGGGGTCAGGGTGGAGTCAGAGTGTTCTCTGGGGTCAGAGTGATCTCTGGGGTCAGGCTGATCTCCGGGGTTACAGTGATCTCCGGGGTCAGGGTGGGGTTAGGGTGACCTCTGAGGTCAGGGTGAGGCCAGGGTAATTTCCGGGGTCAGGGTGATCTCCGCGGTCAGGGTGGGGTTAGGGTGATCTCTTGGGTCAGAGTGAGGTCAGGGTGATCTCCGTGGTCAGGGTGGGGTCAGAGTGTTCTCTGGGGTCAGGGTGATCTCCGGGGTTAGGCTGGGGTAAGGGTGATTTCCAGGGTCAGGGTGATCTCTGGGGTCAGGGTGGGGTATGGGTGATCTCTGAGGTCATGGGGTCATGGTGGGGTCAGAGTGATCTCTGGGGTCATCATGGGGTCAGGGTGATCCCTGGGGTGAGGGTGATCTCCAGAGTCAGGGTGGGGTTAGGGTGATCTCTGGGGTCAGAATGAGGTCAGGGTGATCTCTGGGGTCAGGGTGAGGTCAGGGTGATCTCTGGGGTCAGGGTGATCTCCAGGGTCAGGGTGGGGTCAGGATGATCTCTGGGGTCAGGGTGATCTCCGGGGTCAGGGTGGGGTCAGGGTGATCTCCAGGGTCAGGGAGATCTCCGGGGTCAGGGTGAGGTCAGGGTGATCTCCGGGGTCAGGGTGAGGTCAGAGTGATCTCCGGGGTCAAGGTGATCTCCGGGGTCAGGGTAGGGTCAGGGTGATCTCCGGGGTCAGGGTGAGGTCAGTGTGATCTCCGGGGTCAGGGTGAGGTCAGAGTGATCTCCGGGGCCAGGGTGATCTCCGGGGTCAGGATGATCTCCGGGGTCAGGGTGAGGTCAGGGTGATCTCCGGGGTCAAGGTGAGGTCAGAGCGATCTCCGGGGTCAGGGTGGGGTCAGAGTGTTCTCTGGGGTCAGAGTGATCTCTGGGGTCAGGCTGGGGTCAGGGTGATCTCCGGGGTTACAGTGATCTCCGGGGTCAGGGTGGGGTTAGGGTGACCTCTGAGGTCAGTGTGAGGCCAGGGTAATCTCCGGGGTCAGGGTAATTTCCGGGGTCAGGGTGAACTCCGCGGTCAGGGTGGGGGTTAGGGTGATCTCTTGGGTCAGAGTGAGGTCAGGGTGATCTCCGTGGTCAGGGTGGGGTCAGAGTGATCTCTGGGGTCAGGGTGATCTCCGGGGTTAGGCTGGGGTCAGGGTGATTTCCAGGGTCAGGGTGATCTCTGGGGTCAGGGTGGGGTTTGGGTGATCTCTGGGGTCAGGGTGATATCTGAGGTCATGGGGTCATGGTGGGTTCAGAGTGATCTCTGGGGTCATCATGGGGTCAGGGTGATCCCTGGGGTGAGGGTGATCTCCAGAGTCAGGGTGGGGTTAGGGTGATCTCTGGGGTCAGAATGAGGTCAGGGTGATCTCTGGGGTCAGGCTGGGGTCAGGGTGATCTCTGGAGTAAGGGTGAGGTCAGGGTGATCTCTCGGGTCAGGGTGAGGTCAGGGTGATCTCTGGGGTCAAGGTGATCTCCAGGGTCAGGGTGGGGTCAGGATGATCTCTGGGGTCAGGGTGATCTCCGGGGTCAGGGTGGGGTCAGGGTGATCTCCAGGGTCAGGGTGGTCTCCGGGGTCAGGGTGAGGTCAGGGTGATCTCCGGGGTCAAGGTGATCTCCGGGGTCAGGGTGAGGTCAGGGTGATCTCCGGGGTCAGGGTGAGGTCAGAGTGATCTCCGGGGTCAGGGTGATCTCCGGGGTCAGGGTGATCTCTGGGGTCAGGGTGATCTCCAGGGTCAGGGTGATCTCCAGGGTCAGGGTGAGGTCAGGGTGATCTCTGGGGTCAGGGTGATCTCCGGGGTCAGGGTGAGGTCAGAGTGATCTCCGGGGTCAGGGTGATCTCCGGCGTCAGGGTGAGGTCAGGGTGATCTCCGGGGTCAAGGTGAGATCAGAGCGAACTCCGGGGTCAGGGTGGGGTCAGAGTGTTCTCTGGGGTCAGAGTGATCTCTGGGGTCAGGCTGGGTTCAGGGTGATCTCCGGGGTTACAGTGATCTCCGGGGTCAGGGTGGGGTTAGGGTGACCTCCGAGGTCAGGGTGATCTCCGCGGTCAGGGTGGGGTTAGAGTGATCTCTGGGGTCATCATGGGGTCAGGGTGATCCCTGGGGTGAGGGTGATCTCCAGAGTCAGGGTGGGGTTAGGGTGATCTCTGGGGTCAGAATGAGGTCAGGGTGATCTCTGGGGTCAGGCTGGGGTCAGGGTGATCTCTGGAGTAAGGGTGAGGTCAGGGTGATCTCTCGGGTCAGGGTGAGGTCAGGGTGATCTCTGGGGTCAAGGTGATCTACAGGGTCAGGGTGGGGTCAGGATGATCTCTGGGGTCAGGGTGATCTCCGGGGTCAGGGTGGGGTCAGGGTGATCTCCAGGGTCAGGGTGATCTCCGGGGTCAGGGTGAGGTCAGGGTGATCTCCGGGGTCAGGGTGATCTCCGGGGTCAGGGTGGGGTCAGGGTGATCTCTGGGGTCAGGGTGAGGTCAGGGTGATCTCCGGGGTCAGGGTGAGGTCAGAGTGATCTCCGGGGTCAGGGTGATATCCGGGGTCAGGGTGATCTCCGGGGTCAGGGTGAGGTCAGGGTGATCTCTGGGGTCAGGGTGATCTCCGGGGTCAGGATGATCTCCAGGGTCAGGGTGAGGTCAGGGTGATCTCTGGGGTCAGGGTGATCTCCGGGGTCAGGGTGAGGTCAGAGTGATCTCCGGGGTCAAGGTGATCTCCGGGGTCAGGGTGGGGTTAGGGTGACCTCTGAGGTCAGGGTGAGGCCAGGGTAATCTCCGGGGTCAGGGTAATCTCCGGGGTCAGGGTGATCTCCGCGGTCAGGGTGGGGGTTAGGGTGATCTCTTGGGTCAGAGTGAGGTCAGGGTGATCTCCGTGGTCAGGGTGGGGTCAGAGTGTTCTCTGGGGTCAGGGTGATCTCCGGGGTTAGGCTGGGGTCAGGGTGATCTCTGGGGTCAGGGTGGGGTTTGGGTGATCTCTGGGGTCAGGGTGATATCTGAGGTCATGGGGTCATGGTGGGGTCAGAGTGATCTCTGGGGTCATCATGGGGTCAGGGTGATCCCTGGGGTGAGGGTGATCTCCAGAGTCAGGGTGGGGTTAGGGTGATCTCTGGGGTCAGAATGAGGTCAGGGTGATCTCTGGGGTCAGGCTGGGGTCAGGGTGATCTCTGGAGTAAGGGTGAGGTCAGGGTGATCTCTCGGGTCAGGGTGAGGTCAGGGTGATCTCTGGGGTCAAGGTGATCTCCAGGGTCAGGGTGGGGTCAGGATGATCTCTGGGGTCAGGGTGATCTCCGGGGTCAGAATGAGGTCAGGGTGATCTCTGGGGTCAGGCTAGGGTCAGGGTGATCTCTGGAGTAAGGGTGAGGTCAGGGTGATTAGATTAGATTAGATTAGATTACTTACAGTGTGGAAACAGGCCCTTCGGCCCAACAAGTCCACACTGCCCCGCCAAAGCGTAACCCACCCATACCCCTACATCTACATCTACATTTACCCCTTACCTAACACTATGGGCAATTTAGCACGGCCAATTCACCTGGCCTGCACATCTTTGGACTGTGGGAAGAAACCGGAGCACCCGGAGGAAACCCACGCAGACACGGGGAGAATGTGCAAACTCCACACAGTCAGTCGCCTGAGGCGGGAATTGAACCCGGGTCTCAGGCGCTGTGAGGCAGCAGTGCTAACCACTGTGCCACCGTGCCGCCCCTCCAGGGTCAGGTGATCTCCAGGGTCAGGGTAATCTCCAGGGTCAGGTGATCTCCAGGGTCAGGTGATCTCCAGGGTCAGGGTGATTTCTTGGGTCAGGGTGGGGTCAGGGTGATCTCCAGGGTCAGGTGATCTCCAGGGTCAGGGTGATCTCCGGGGTCAGGGTGGAGTAAGGGTGATCTCCGAGGTCAGGGTGGGGGTTTGATGATCTCTGGGGTCAGCATGGGGTCATGTTTCGAGAAGAAGGTGGTGGAAGAATCCAAAAGGGTGCAGGACTCACCTCACCCGCGAGCTGCCGGAACATGGCCTTGAAACTTTCTTCAACATCATCCTCTGTGATCTCCTCCTGGAAGCAAATGGACAGAAACGTCTCAGTGAGCAGAGAATCAGGCAGCAAGAACAAGCAGAGAATCAGGCAGTGCAGGAGAGAAAGCAAAACAAGCTGAAGATATTGTTGAGAAGGAGAAATCAGAGTGATGGCAAGAAATAGGATACAGGGACAGAAATCAGGTGAGAAATCAGTGAGGTAGGGAGAAATCAGTGAGGCAGGGAGAAATCAGTGAGGCAGGGAGAAATCAGTGAGGTAGGGAGACATCAGTGAGGTAGAGAGAAATCAGTGAGGTGGAGAAATCAGTGAGGCAGGGAGACATCAGTGAGACAGAGAAATCAGTGAGACAGAGAAATCAGTGAGGCAGAGAGAAATCAGTGAGAGAGAGAAATCAGTGAGAGAGAGAAATCAGTGAGGCAGACAGAGACAGCAGTGAGTTAGGGAGAAATCAGTGAGGCGGAGAAAAATCAGTGAGTTAGGGAGAAATCAGCGAGGCGGAGAGAAATCAGTGAGGCAGAGAGAAATCAGTGAGGTAGGGAGAAATCAGTGAGACAGAGAAATCAGTGAGACAGAGAGAAATCAGTGAGGCAGGGAGAAATCAGTGAGGTAGGGAGAAATCAGTGAGACAGAGAAATCAGTGAGACAGAGAAATCAGTGAGAGAGAGAGAAATCAGTGAGAGAGAGAAATCAGTGAGGCAGAGACAGCAGTGAGTTAGGGAGAAATCAGTGAGGCGGAGAAAAATCAGTGAGTTAGGGAGAAATCAGCGAGGCGGAGAGAAATCAGTGAGGCAGAGAGAAATCAGTGAGGTAGGGAGAAATCAGTGAGACAGAGAAATCAGTGAGACAGAGAAATCAGTGAGAGAGAGAGAAATCAGTGAGAGAGAGAAATCAGTGAGGCAGACAGAGACAGCAGTGAGTTAGGGAGAAATCAGTGAGGCGGAGAAAAATCAGTGAGTTAGGGAGAAATCAGCGAGGCGGAGAGAAATCAGTGAGGCAGAGAGAAATCAGTGAGGCAGGGAGAAATCAGTGAGATGGAGAGAAATCAGTGAGGTAGGGAGAAATCAGTGAGGTAGGGAGAAATCAGTGAGGTAGGGAGAAATCAGTGAGGTAGGCAGAAATCAGTGAGATAGAGAGAAATCAGTGAGGTAGGGAGAAATCAGTGAGGCCGGGAGAAATCAGTGAGACAGAGAAATCAGTGAGGCAGGGAGACGTCAGTGAGGTAGAGAGAAATCAGTGGGGAAGGGAGAAATCAGTGAGGTAGGGAGAAATCAGCGAGGCAGGGAGACATCAGTGAGGTAGGCAGAGATCAGTGAGACAGAGAGAAATCAGTGAGGCAGGGAGAAATCAGTGAGGTAGGGAGAAATCAGTGAGACAGAGAAATCAGTGAGACAGAGAAATCAGTGAGGCAGAGAGAAATCAGTGAGAGAGAGAAATCAGTGAGGCAGACAGAGACAGCAGTGAGTTAGGGAGAAATCAGTGAGGCGGAGAAAAATCAGTGAGTTAGGGAGAAATCAGCGAGGCGGAGAGAAATCAGTGAGGCAGAGAGAAATCAGTGAGGCAGGGAGAAATCAGTGAGGTAGGCAGAAATCAGTGAGACAGAGAGAAATCAGTGAGGCAGGGAGAAATCAGTGAGATGGAGAGAAATCAGTGAGGTAGGAAGAAATCAGTGAGGTAGGGAGAAATCAGTTAGGTAGGGAGAAATCAGTGAGGTAGGCAGAAATCAGTGAGACAGAGAGAAATCAGTGAGGTAGGGAGAAATCAGTGAGGCCGGGAGAAATCAGTGAGACAGAGAAATCAGTGAGGCAGGGGGACGTCAGTGAGGTAGAGAGAAATCAGTGGGGAAGGGAGAAATCAGTGAGGTAGGGAGAAATCAGCGAGGCAGGGAGAAATCAGTGAGATGGAGAGAAATCAGTGAGGTAGGGAGAAATCAGTGAGGTAGGGAGAAATCAGTGAGGTGGAGAGAAATCAGTGAGACAGGGAGAAATCAGTGAGGTAGAGAGAAATCAGTGAGGCAGGGAGACATCAGTGAGGCAGGGAGAAATCAGTGAGGTAGAGAGAAATCAGTGAGGTAGGGAGAAATCAGTGAGACAGAGAAATCAGTGAGGCAGAGAGAAATCAGTGAGGCAGAGAGAAATCAGTGAGGTATGGAGAAATCAGTGAGGTGGAGAGAAATCAGTGAGACAGGGAGACATCAGTGAGGTAGAGAGAAATCAGTGAGGCAGGGAGAAATCAGTGAGGTAGAGAGAAATCAGTGAGGCAGGGAGACATCAGTGAGGCAGGGAGAAATCAGTGAGGTAGGGAGAAATCAGTGAGACAGAGAAATCAGTGAGACAGAGAAATCAGTGAGGCGGAGAGAAATCAGTGAGGCAGAGAGAAATCAGTGAGGTAGGGAGAAATCAGTGAGACAGAGAAATCAGTGAGACAGAGAAATCAGTGAGGCAGAGAGAAATCAGTGAGAGAGAGAAATCAGTGAGGCAGACAGAGACAGCAGTGAGTTAGGGAGAAATCAGTGAGGCGGAGAAAAATCAGTGAGTTAGGGAGAAATCAGCGAGGCGGAGAGAAATCAGTGAGGCAGAGAGAAATCAGTGAGGCAGGGAGAAATCAGTGAGGTAGGCAGAAATCAGTGAGACAGAGAGAAATCAGTGAGGCAGGGAGAAATCAGTGAGATGGAGAGAAATCAGTGAGGTAGGAAGAAATCAGTGAGGTAGGGAGAAATCAGTTAGGTAGGGAGAAATCAGTGAGGTAGGCAGAAATCAGTGAGACAGAGAGAAATCAGTGAGGTAGGGAGAAATCAGTGAGGCCGGGAGAAATCAGTGAGACAGAGAAATCAGTGAGGCAGGGGGACGTCAGTGAGGTAGAGAGAAATCAGTGGGGAAGGGAGAAATCAGTGAGGTAGGGAGAAATCAGCGAGGCAGGGAGAAATCAGTGAGATGGAGAGAAATCAGTGAGGTAGGGAGAAATCAGTGAGGTAGGGAGAAATCAGTGAGGTGGAGAGAAATCAGTGAGACAGGGAGAAATCAGTGAGGTAGAGAGAAATCAGTGAGGCAGGGAGACATCAGTGAGGCAGGGAGACATCAGTGAGGTAGAGAGAAATCAGTGAGGTAGGGAGAAATCAGTGAGACAGAGAAATCAGTGAGGCGGAGAGAAATCAGTGAGGCAGAGAGAAATCAGTGAGGTATGGAGAAATCAGTGAGGTGGAGAGAAATCAGTGAGACAGGGAGACATCAGTGAGGTAGAGAGAAATCAGTGAGGCAGGGAGAAATCAGTGAGGTAGAGAGAAATCAGTGAGGCAGGGAGACATCAGTGAGGCAGGGAGAAATCAGTGAGGTAGGGAGAAATCAGTGAGACAGAGAAATCAGTGAGGCGGAGAGAAATCAGTGAGGCAGAGAGAAATCAGTGAGGTAGGGAGAAATCAGTGAGACAGAGAAATCAGTGAGACAGAGAAATCAGTGAGGCGGAGAGAAATCAGTGAGACAGGGAGACATCAGTGAGGCAGGGAGAAATCAGTGAGGTAGGGAGAAATCAGTGAGACAGAGAAATCATTGAGACAGGGAGACATCAGTGAGGCAGAGAGAAATCAGTGAGGTAGGGAGAAATCAGTGAGACAGAGAAATCAGTGAGGGAAAGAGAAATCAGTGAGGCAGGGAGAAATCAGTGAGGCTGGGAGAAATCAGTGAGGCAGGGAGAAATCAGTGAGGGAAAGAGAAATCAGTGAGGCAGGGAGAAATCAGTGAGGGAAAGAAAAATCATTGAGGTAGGGAGAAATCAGTGAGGCTGGGAGAAATCAGTGAGGCAGGGAGAAATCAGTGAGGCTGGGAGAAATCAGTGAGGCTGGGAGAAATCAGTGAGGCAGAGAGAAATCAGTGAGGGGGAGAGAAATCAGTGAGGCTGGGAGAAATCAGTGAGGGAAAGAGAAATCAGTGAGGCTGGGAGAAATCAGTGAGGGAAAGAGAAATCAGTGAGGGCGAAGTCTCTCAGTGAAAGAAGTGGATGAGTGAAAGTGAGAACTGTAATATCCGAGAGTGGCCGAATCTATCTGGCAAGGCCGAATGGGGAAATGAGCCAATGAGAAACCTGCTTTTTAATTGGGTTGAGATGACTCGACACACTTATTTTCTTCCCCTTTTGTTCCTTGCTTCTCTTGATCCCAATCTGACAGCAATCTGCAGCAGACTTGGGCATGCCACTAATCTGTTCACCATCTCCTGCTGTGCCACTGTTGGCTGTTTCGGTCCAAGTTATTGACAACCTGAGATCATTGGCAAAGCCAAGGCAACAGTGCAATGAGCAAAAGCACTCCTGTGAAATGAGTATCCATGATCCGGAGTGGACTGGTGCTGGCTTTCGGACAAGAATTGGATCAGTACTTCACAGGGAGAGAACTGCAGCTGGTTGGCACAGACAGAATGGTCTTCACTGCTCTCGCTCATAAATTACTCGTGTTCAAACAGACACAGAGATTTCATCAGTTCTACTGAACCATCTTCCCTGATGACATGGTTGTGGTCTTTCCCCACCTTATCCCTTTATTTAAGGGCTGCCTAGAAACAATTTCACACCAAAAAAAAAAATATGTTTTGACACAAAGCCTCCCAGGAACCAAGCAATGAAATAATTTCGAAATGTAACATTCATTTTGCACACTGTAATATCTGAACCTGTTGGTTGTTGGATAATATTGGTCAGAACATTCTTGCTTAGCTTAGCTGGGGATGCCCCGGGGGGGGGTCTTTGGATTAAACACTGATCTGAGAAACAGCAGCCTCTGACTGTGCAGTTCCCCCTTAGTGCCGCAGTGAGAGAAGAACAAGCATCGTGAGTAGGTTGAATAGTCAGAATTTGTTCCCCAGAATGAAAATGTTAAATACCAGGGAGTATAGGTTTAAGGGTGAGGGGGCAGAAGTTTCAAGGAGACGTGTGAGAAAAGTCTTTTTTACGCAGAGGGTGGGTGCTGCCAGGGAGGTGGTATCAGCAGAAACAATAGCAACATGTGAGGGGCATTTGGACAGACACGTGACCAGGTACAGAACAGAGGGGTACGGAGCACGAGCAGTAGGATAGGATTAGTTTAGAATAGCATTATGGTCAGCATCAGTCCAATGGGCCGAAGGGCCTGTTCTGAACTGTACTGAGAAGGAAATCAGTCGATGAGTGGGAAATCAACAAATCAAAAGATTAATCGGGAAACAACCGAAATCAGTAAGTGAGAAATCCCCGAGAGGGAAATCAGAGGGTAGGTAAAATCAATGGGCAAAGGAGAGAAATCTCTGGGTAAGAGAGAAATCAAAGTCTCAGAAATCAGCAAATGAGAGATAACAGTGGGCAGGTGATAAATTAACAAATGAGAGAGATCAACAATTGAAATAAATTAGCAATTGGGGGGAATCAGCGGATAGGGGAAATGTGAGATGGAGAAATCATTGCACAAGAGAGAAATCAGTGTGCAGGAGACAGACGACAGTGAGTGACAGAAAGAAATTAGTGACTCTGGGAATAATGGGACTTGATTTCTAGCATGTGACATCAGTGAGGTGTGAAAGAGACAGATTTCACACAGTGAGAAAAATCAGCTGACAGCAGAGATCACCAGAGAGGGGGAAATCAAATGGAAAACAAAATCAGCGCATGGAAGAGAAATTGAGAAATCTGGAAGCGAGAGGAAAATCAGTGAGTGTGAG
This sequence comes from Chiloscyllium punctatum, assembly GCF_047496795.1. Classification (NCBI taxonomy): domain Eukaryota; kingdom Metazoa; phylum Chordata; class Chondrichthyes; order Orectolobiformes; family Hemiscylliidae; genus Chiloscyllium; species Chiloscyllium punctatum. The sequence goes on from NC_092741.1 coordinate 6,095,127, forward strand.
AAATTAGCAAGTGGGAGAAATCAGTGAGCTGGACAAGAGTGAGAGAAATCAGAGGGCGAGACAGAAATCATGTGAGAGAGTATTTATTCAATGGGAGAATTCAGTGGACAAGAGGCATAAATCACCGAGGGAAAACAAACAATGAATCGGTGAAATAAATCAGAGATGAAGAGACAAAATCATTCACAGACATTAGAGCAAGTGAGAACAGTCAAACAGAGTGAGAATTCAGTTGGTGGGAGAAATTGGTGAGAGAGCAAAGTCACAAAGTACAAATCAGAGTGAGCACGAAAAATCAGTGAGGGAAATAAAATCAACAAAATACAGAGAAATCAGTCACTGAGGAACAAAAATCAGTATGGGATGGGGAACTCAGCAGGCAGTGTGAAATCAGTGAGAGAGGTGGAGAGATCAGTATACAAGGGAGGTGGGAAACTAGCAGCAACACAATAATCAGAGAGAGAGAGGAATCAGTGAACAGGAACATTCAGCCAGGTGGGAGACAACTCAGAAAGTGAGAACATTTAATCACAGGAGGAAATCAGGCAGTGGGGCACATCAGCAAGAAAGACCATTCCTCACATGAGAGAGAAAAATCAGTGAGCAACAGAATTATATCCATGCAGGAAAGAGACGAGAGGAAGAGAACAGGAAGCCAGGTAGAGAGAGAAATTAACCTAGTAAACTAAATTCAGATGAGAGAGAGAAGACAGAAGGGGAGAGAAGTCAGAGGGAGTGGTAGAACACACTGACTCAGAGAGAAATAGGAAAATCAGTGAAGCAGAGAATAAGGGTAACTGGCAATAAGAGAAATGTGAGAGAGTGAGGTCAGATAAAGTGAGAGATTTGTGAATGAAAGATGTCAGTGTGAGAGCAAACAGTGGGTTAGGGTTAGGGTGGGGGTCAGCAATGTGTGTCAAGGATCAGGGTTCAGGACATCAGAGCAGTGGGAGCAAGGGGGGTCAAAGCTCAGCAAGGTGGGGTCAGGGTTCAAATAAACAGGGTCAAGGCATTTGGTGGTTAAACAGACGTGGGTCAAATGTCAGAGGTCAGACAGGCAGAGGTCAGGGAGGTAGGGGTCATGGATCTATGGGTCCTTGCCTCGTCTTCCAGGTCTGCAGAGATTGGGTCATCCAGCTCCCTGAAAGAGAGAAGGCGTGGTCACAGCATGTGCTCCCAACCCCACCCTGACACCAACAATCCCCATCCCTACCTCAACACCAACAATCCCCACCCCCACAATCCTATCCCCTCCCCCACACCAAACATTCCCACCCCAAACCCCCCGCCCCCACCACCCCAACACTGATAATCCCCACTCCCTCCCAAACCCAGGCAATCCCCCACCCCTCCCGAAGGATGATTGTGGGTCTATGTACAGCACATGGACTGCAGCGGGTCAGGACGGCAGCTCACCCCCACCCTCTCAAGGGGCGACTAGGGACGGGGTAATAAATACTGGACCCACCGAGCGATTCTGACATCTGATGAAAGTGTAAAGGAAGGCACTCACTCTGTGTCAGCGTTCTTCTCTGCGAACACCCGAAGGACAAAGTCAGCTTCCTTACTGGGGTCAAAGGTTGACGGGACAATCACATATTCCCCAGGGGGCAGCTTGATGCGGTTGCTGACCTCACGGAGATTAATGAAGGTTTCGGATCGAGCACACGAGCTGTGAGTTAGGAAAAAATCCTTCTTCAAATGGACGTTCTGACAACCGCGATACTGCGGAGAGACAGGAGAGGAGACAGTAAACCACAGCAAACCCAACATTTTATAACACTGACACACCAGCCCCTGCACCCAAATCTGCTAACTCATCTCCATACACAGCCCACAGGCAAATCCTTAAAACACCGACACCCAAACAAGTATCTATACCACCTACACACGTATACATAACCCGTACACACAGCTATATCCCCTACACACATATACATAACCTGTATACATGGCTATATCCCCTACACACGTATACACAACCTGTATACACAGCTATACCCCCTACACACATATACATAACCCGTACACACAGCTATATCCCCTACACACGTATACACAACCTGTATACACGGCTATACCCCCTATACATGTATACATAACCCGTATATACAGCTATACCCCCTACACATGTATACATAACCCATACACACGGCTATATCCCCTACATACATATACATAACCCGTATACACGGCTATACCCCTACACACGTATACATAACCCATATACACAGCTATACCCCCTACACACATATACATAACTCATACACACAGCTATATCCCCTACACATATATACATAACCTGTATACACAGCTATATCCCCTACACACGTATACATAACCCGTATACACAGCTATACCCCCTACACATGTATACATAACCCATACACACAGCTATACCCCCTACACATGTATACATAACCCATACACACGGCTATATCCCCTACATACATATACATAACCCGTATACACGGCTATACCCCCTACACACGTATACATAACCCATACACACAGCTATACCCCCTACACATGTATACATAACCTGTATACATGGCTATACCCCCTACACACATATACATAACCTGTATACACAGCTATACCCCTACACACGTATACATAACCCATACACACGGCTATACTCCTACACACGTATACATAACCTGTATATATGACTATATCCCCTACACACATATACATAACCTGTATACACGGCTATACCCCCTACACACGTATACATAACCCATATACACGGCTATATCCCCTACACACGTATACATAACCCGTACACACAGCTATATCCCCTACACATATATACATAATCCGTATACACAGCTATACCCCCTACACATGTATACATAACCCATACACACAGCTATACCCCCTACACATGTATACATAACCTGTATACACAGCTATACCCCTACACATGTATACATAACCCGTATACACGGCTATACCCCCTACACATGTATACATAACCCATACACACAGCTATACCCCCTACACATGTATACATAACCTGTATACACAGCTATACCCCTACACACGTATACATAACCCGTACACACAGCTATATCCCCTACACACATATACATAACCTGTATACATGGCTATATCCCCTACACACGTATACACAACCTGTATACACAGCTATACCCCCTACACACATATACATAACCCGTACACACAGCTATATCCCCTACACACGTATACACAACCTGTATACACGGCTATACCCCCTATACATGTATACATAACCCGTATACACAGCTATACCCCCTACACATGTATACATAACCCATACACACGGCTATATCCCCTACATACATATACATAACCCGTATACACGGCTATACCCCTACACACATATACATAACCCGTATACATGGCTATACCCCCTACACATGTATACATAACCCATACACACAGCTATACCCCCTACACATGTATACATAACCTGTATACACAGCTATACCCCTACACACATATACATAACCCGTACACACGGCTATACCCCTACACACGTATACATAACCTGTATACACGGCTATACCCCCTACACACGTAAATATAACCCGTATACACAGCTATACCCCTACACATGTATACATAACCCATACACACGGCTATACCCCTACACACGTATACATAACCTGTATACACAGCTATACCCCTACACACATATACATAACCCGTACACACGGCTATACCCCTACACACGTATACATAACCTGTATACACAGCTATACCCCTACACACATATACATAACCTGTTCACACAGCTATACCCCTACACACGTATACATAACCCATACACACAGCTATACCCGTACACACGTATACATGATCCGTACACACAGCCATATCCCCTACACACATATACATAACCTGTATACACAGCTATACCCCCTACACATGTATACATAACCTGTATACACAGCTATACCCCCTACACATGTATACATAACCTGTATACACAGCTATACCCCCTACACACATATACATAACCCATCAACACAGCTATACCCCTACACACGTATACATAACCCATACACATGGCTATACCCCTACACACAAATACATAACCTGTATACACGGCTATACCACCTACACACATATACATAACCCGTACACATGGCTATACCCCCCTATAGACGTTCCCATAATCCCTAGACACATGGACCCATACATCAGCCAGCAGCCACCCCCTCCCCCTCCCCCTGCCCCTTCCCATGTTAGACTCCATTATAAAATATGGAACTGCTGCAGATTTGGACAGTGTGATCAGAGATTTACAACAGGAAAATCAGCCTCACCAAATGTGGGGCTTGAGAGATGCTGCAGGGGGGAGGGGTCCAGATGTTTGGGACATTCGGCCCGGTTCCTGGGGAGGTGAGACTATTATAAATTGGACGGTCTACACCTGGGCCAGACTGGAACCAAGGTCCTCAGGGGTGCTTTTGCTAACGCTGTTGGGGAGGGTTTACACTAATGTGATGACAGGGGGATGGGAACCAATTGAGGTGGTTAGAGGACAGTAAGGAGGTGGTAACTAAAGCCTGTTGGGAACTGGATAATGGAGTCAGCGTGACGGAGGGGAAGGTGAAGAGGAGGCAGGGAGCGGTGGGTGAACACAGAGGGACAGGTGGTCTGAGGTGCATTTGGTTTACTGCACCAAGTGTAGTCGGTGAGGTGGATAAACTTAGGGCTTGGATTAGTACCTGGGAGTATGATGTGACTGCTCCTCCTGAATCTGGGATCGGGGAAGGGCATGATGGATAACTAAGTATCCCAGGATATAGATGGTTCAGGCAGGACAGAGAGGGAGGGAAAAGGGGGTGGAGGAGTTACATTACTGGTCAGTGAGGATCTCACAGCTGTGCTGAAGGAGGGCACTAGGAAGGGCTCAAGCAGTGAGACAATATGGGCAGAGCTCAGAAATAGGAAGGGTGTGGGAACAATGTAGGGGCTATACTACAGGCCTCCCGACAGTGAGGGTGAGGGAGAGGTGAAGACAGAAACAGGGGAATATATTACTGGGAACAAAGAAATGGCAGAGGAATTAAATGGGTACTTCAGATCTGTGTTCACTGGGGAAGACACAAGCAATCTCCCTGAGGTAACAGTGGCTGAAGGACCTGAACTGAAGGGAATTTATATTTGCCAGGAATTGGTGTTGGAGAGACTGTTAGGTCTGAAGGTTGATAAGTCTCCAGGACCTGATGGCCTGCATCCCAGGGTACTGAAGGAGGTGGCTCGGGAAATCGTGGATGCGCTGGTGATTATTTTCCAGAGTTCATTAGAATCGGGGTCGGTTCCTGAGGATTGGAGGGCGGCTAATGTTGTGCCACTTTTTAAGAAGGGTGGGCGGGAGAAAGCAGGAAATTATAGACCAGTTAGTCTGACCTCAGTGGTGGGAAAGATGCTGGAGTCTGTTATAAAGGATGAAATTACGGCACATCTGGATAATAGTAACAGGATAGGACAGAGTCAGCATGGATTTATGAAGGGGAAATCATGCTTGACTAATCTTCTGGAATTTTTTGAGGATGTAACTCGGAAGATGGACGAGGGAGATCCAGTAGATGTAGTGTACCTGGACTTTCAGAAAGCTTTTGACAAAGTCCCACACAAGAGGTTAGTGAGTAAAATTAGGGCGCATGGTATTGGGGGCAAAGTACTAGATTGGATAGAGAATTGGTTGGCTAATAGGAAACAAAGGGTAGTGATTAACGGCTCCATTTCGGAATGGCACGCAGTGACCAGTGGGGTACCGCAGGGATCCGTGCTGGGACCGCAGCTTTTTACAATATATATTCATGATATAGAAGATGGTATCAGCAATAACATTAGCAAATTTGCTGATGATACAAAGCTGGGTGGCAGGGTGAAATGTGATGAGGATGTTAGGAGATTACAGGGTGACCTGGACAGGTTAGGTGAGTGGGCAGATGCATGGCAGATGCAGTTTAATGTGGATAAATGTCTGGTTATCCACTTTGGTGGCAAGAACAGGAAGGCAGATTACTACCTCAATGGTATCAAATTAGGTAAAGGGGCTGTTCAGAGAGATCTGGGTGTTCTTGTACACCAGTCAATGAAGGCAAGCATGCAGGTACAGCAGGTCGTGAAGAAGGCTAATAGCATGCTGGCCTTCATAACAAGAGGGATTGAGTATAGAAGTAAAGAGGTGCTTCTGCAGCTGTACAGGGCCCTGGTGAGACCACACCTGGAGTACTGTGTACAGTTCTGGTCTCCAAATTTGAGGAAAGACATTCTGGCTATTGAGGGAGTGCAGCGTAGGTTCACAAGGTCAATTCCTGGAATGGCGGGATTACCTTACACTGAAAGACTGGAGCGACTGGGCTTGTATACCCTTGAGTTTAGAAGACTGAGAGGGGATCTGATTGAAACGTATAGGATTATGAAAGGATTGGACACTCTGGCAGGAGGAAACATATTTCCGTTGATGGGGGAGTGCCGAACCAGAGGACACAACTTAAAAATCCGGGGTAGACCATTCAGGACAGAGATGAGGGGAAACTACTTCACCCAGAGAGTGGTGGCTGTGTGGAATGCTCTGCCCCAGAGGGCAGTGGAGGCCCAGTCTCTGGATTCATTTAAGAAAGAATTGGATAGAGCTCTTAAAGATAGTGGAGTCAAGGGTTATGGGGATAAGGCTGGAACAGGATACTGATTGGGAATGATCAGCCATAATCATATTGAATGGCGGTGCAGGCTCGAAGGGCTGAATGGCCTACTCCTGCATCTATTGTCTATTGTCTATTGTCTAAATATGGAAACAGGTTATGGAAAGGTGATAGGAACAACAGGGTGGTGGGGATCAGAGATTTTATTTTCCCCAACATTGACTGGGATTCCCTTAGTGGTAGAGGTCTGGATGGAGCAGAATTTGTAAGGAACATCCAGGAGAATTTTCGAGAGCAGGAAGGGGCCATAGTGGGGCCTGGTGTTGGGGAATGAGCCCAGCCAGGTGGGTGAAGTCTCAGTGGGGGATCACTTTGGGAATAATGATCACAATCCCGTGTGTTTTAGAATACTCGTGGACAAAGACGAGAGTGGTCCTAAAGGAAGAGAGCTAAATTGGGGGAAGGCCAAGACCCGGCAGGAGCTGGGGAATGGAGATTGGGAGCAGCTGTTGGAGGGTAAATCCCCATTTGATATGTGGGAGGCTTTTAAAGAGAGGTTGATTAGAATTCAGGAGAGACATCTCCCTGTGAACATGAGGGATAGAAATGGCAAGATTAGGGAACCATGGATGACAGGTGAAATTGTGAGACTAACAAAGAGGAAAAAGGAAGCGTACATAAGGTCCAGGTGACTGAAAATAGATGAAGCTTTGGAAGAATATTGGGAATCTAGGACCAATCTGAAACGAGGAATGAAGAGGCTAAAGGGGACATGAGATATCCTTAGTGAGCAGGGTTAAGGAAAACCCCAAAGCCTTTTATTCACATAGAAGGATCAAGAGGGTAACGAGAGAAAGGGTTGGCCCACTAAAGTTCAAAGGAGAAAAGATATGCATGGAGTCAGAGAAAATGGGTGGGATTCTTAATGAGTACTTTGCATCGATATTCACTGAGGAGAGGGACATGACGGATGCTGAGGTTAGGGATAGATGTTTGATTACTCGAGGGCAAGTCGGCATAAGGAGGGAGGAAGTGTTGGGTATTCTAAAAGGCGTTAAGGTGGACAAGTCCCCAGGTCTGGAAGTGGTCTATCCCATGTTACTGAAGGAAGTGAGAGAGGAAATAGCTGGGGCTTTAACAGATACCTTTGCAACATCCTTGAACATGGGGAAGGTTCCAGAGGTCTGGAGAATTGCTAATGTTGCCCCCTTGTTTAAGAAGGGTAGCTGGGATAATCCAGGACATTACAGACCAGTGAGGCTGATGTCAGTGGGAGGGAAGCTGCTGGAGAAGATACTGAGGGATACGATCTATTCCCATTTGGAAGAAAATGGGCTTATCAGTGATAGGCAGCATGGTTTTGTGCAGGGAAGGTCATGTCTTACAAACCTAATAGAATTCTTTTAAGAAGTAACAGTGATGAGGGAAGGGCTGTAGATGTCATTTACATGGACTTCAGTAAGACATTTGGTAAGGTTCCCCATGGTAGGCTGATGGAGAAAGTGAAGTCACATGGGGTCCAGATGGATAGAGAACTGGCCGGGCAACAGGAGACAGAGAGTAGTAATGGAAGGGAGCTTCTCAAAATGGAGACCTGTGACCAGAGGGTGTCCCACAGGGATCCATACTGGAACCACTGCTGTCGGTGACATATATATATATATAAAATGATTTGGAGGAAGGTGTAGGTGGTCTGATTAGCAAGGTTGCAGATGACACTAAGATTGGTGGAGTAGCAGATAGTGAAGGGGACTATCAGAGGATACAGCAGAATACAGACAGATTGGAGGGTTGGGCAGAGAAATGGCAGATGGAGTTCAATCGGGACAAATGTGAGGTGATGGATTTTGGAAGATCTAATTCAAGAGTGAACTGTACAGTAAATGGAAAAGCCCTGGGGAATATTGATGTCCAGAGAGATCTGGGGGTTCAGGTCCATTGTTCCCTGAAGGTGGCAACACAGGTCAGTAAAGTGGGCAAGAAGGCATACAGCAGGCTTTCCTTCATCAGACAGGGTATTGGGTACAAGGGTTGGCAGGTCATCTTACAGCTGTATAAGACTTTGGTTCAGTCACATTTACAATACTGTGTACAGTTCTGGTCGCCACATTCCCAAAAGGATGTGGATGCTTTGGAGAAGGTTCACCAGGATGTTGCCTGGTCTGGAGGGTACTAGCTATGAAGAGGGGTTGAGTGGATTGGGATTGTTTTCATTAGAAAGGTGGAGGTTGAGGGGGATCTGATTGAGGTTTACAACATCATGAGAGTTACAGACAGGGTGGATAGCAAGAAGATTATTCCCAGAGTGGGGGGACTCAGTTACTAGGGATCATGTGTTCAAAGTGAGAGGGGAAAGGTTTAAGGGAAATATGCTGGATCAGTACTTGGGACTATGTTGTTGTGGCCATAATGGAGACATGCGTTTCACAGGGGCAGGGATGGTTGCTGGATGTTCCAGGTTTAGAACAGTTAAAAAGAACAGGGAGGGGGGAAAAAGAGGAGGGGGTGTAGCATTGTTAATCAGAGAGTGCGTCACAGCTACAGAAATGAAGGTTGTTGAAGGTTTATCTACTGAGTCAGTGGAGGTTAGGAACAGCAAGGACACAGCCACCTCATTGGGGGTTTTCTACAGACCCCCCTAATAGCAGTAGGGAGATTAAAGATCTCATAGGCTGGCAGATTTTGGAAAAATGCAGATGTAGCAGGGTTGTTGTTATGGGTGATTTCAACTTTCCCAATATCGACAGGAGCCTCCTTAGAGCTGATGGTTTGGATGGAGCCGTTTTTGTCAGCTGTGTTCAGGAGGGTTTCCTTACTCAGTATGTGGACAGGCCGATGAGGGGAGAGGCCATTTTGGATTTGGTGCTCGGCAACGAGCCAGGACAGGTGTCAGATCTCGCAGTGGGACAACACTTTGGTGACAGTGACCACAACTGCCTCACATTTACCATAGCCTTGGAGAGGGAAAGGAGCGGTTACCAAGGGAAGATATTTAATTGGGGAAAAGGAAATTACGATGCTAATAGATAGGAGTTGGGAAGTACAGTTTGAGAGCAACTGTCCACAGAAAGGGCACAACAGACATGTGGAAACTGTTTAAGGAGCAGTTGTTGCGAGTGATGCATAAATATCCACAGGCAAGAAGGGGTAAGATTAAGGAGTCTTGGGCGACAAGAACAGAGGAACTTCTCATCAAAAGGAAGAAGGCAGCTTACGTAAGGTGGAGGAAGGAAGGATCTAGCACAGCTTTAGAGGATTACAGGCTTACTAGAAAGGAGTTTAAAAATGGACTGAGGAGAGTCAGGAGGGGACATGAAAAAGGCTTGGCGGGAAGGATTAGGGAGAACCCAAAGGTATTTTACTCGTATGTGAGGAGTAAGAGAATGATCAGGGAGAAGGTAGGGCCGATCGGGGTAGTGTAGGGCACTTGGGTGTGGAGTCTGTGCAGATAGGGGAAGCCCTAAATGAGTTTCTTGCTTTGGTTTTCACCAAGGGGTGGCATGGTGGCACAGTGGTTAGCACTGCTGCCTCACAGCATCAGAGACCCGGGTTCAATTCCCGCCTCAGGCGACTGACTGTGTGGAGTTTGCACATTCTCCCTGTGTCTGCGTGGGTTTCCTCCGGGTGCTCCGGTTTCTTCCCACAGTCCAAAGATGTGCAGGTCAGGTGAATTGGCCATGCTAAATTGCCCGTAGTGTTAGGTAAGGGGTAAATGTAGGGGTATGGGTGGGTTGCGCTTCGGCGGGTCGGTGTGGACTTGTTAAGCCGAAGGGCCTGTTTCCACATTGTAAGTAATCTCATCTAAGGAAAGGGACCTTGTTGTGAATGAGAACTTTGAGGAGCTGGGATACAGCCTTGACCAGATCGAGATTGATGAAGTTGTTGTGCTGGAAATTTTGGAAAACATTAAGGTTGATAAGTCCCCAGAGCCAGACCAGATTTATCCTAGGCTGCTCCAGGAAGTAGGAAAGGAGATTGCTAAGCCGCTGGCAAAGATCTTTGCTTCCTCACTCTCCACAGGAGTTGTATTGGAGGATTGGAAGGAGTAATAGGGAAATCCCTGGCAATTACAGACCAGTTAGTCTTACGTCTGTGGTCAGCAAAGTTTTGGAAAGAATTCTGAGGGATAGGATTGATGACTATTTGGAAAAGTATAGAGTGATTAAAGGCAGTCAGCATGGCTTTGTGAGGGGCAGGTCATGCCTCACAAATCTTATTGAGTTCTTGGAGGAGGTGACGAGACAGGTTGACGACGGTCGAGCAGTAGATATGTAGTGTATATGGACTTCAGCAAGGCATTTGATAAGGTTCCCCATGGTAGGCTCATTCATAAAATCAGGAAGTATGGGATACGGGGAGATTTGGCTCTGGATTCAGAATTGGTTGGCCGACAGAAGGCAGAGAGTGGTTGTAGATGGAAAGTATTCTGCCTGGAGGTCAGTGTTGAGTGGGGTCCTGCAGGGCTCTGTTCTTGGGCCTCTGCTCTTTGTAGTTTTTATAAATGACTTGGATGAGGAGGTTGAAGGATGGGTTAGTAAATTTGCAGATGACACAAAGGTTGGAGGTGCCGTCGATAGTATAGAGGGCTACTACAGGCTGCAGCACGACATAGACAGGATGCAGAGCTGGGCTGAGAAATGACAGATGGAGTTCAACCTGGATCAATGGGAAGTGATGCATTTTGGAAGGTTGAACATGAATGCTGAATATAGGATTAAAGACAGGATTCTTGGCAGTGTGGAGGAACAGAGGGATCTGGGTGTACAAGGACATAGATCCCTCAAAGTTGCCACCCAAGTGGATAGGGTTGTTAAGAAAGCATATGGTGTTTTGCCTTTCATTAACAGGGGGATCGAGTTTAAGAGCCGTGAGGTTTTGCTGCAGCTCTACAAGTCCCTGGTGAGACCACACTTGGAATATTGTGTCCAATTCTGGTCTCCCTACAATAGGCAAGATACAGAGGCTTTGGAGAGGGTGCAAAGAAGGTTTACCAGGATGCTGCCTGGACTGGAGGACTTACCTTATGAAGAGAGATTGAATAAGCTCGGACTTTTCTCTCTGGAGAGAAGGAGGAAGAGAGGAGACCCGATCGAGGTATACAAGGTAATGAGAGGCATGGATGGAGTCAATAGCCAGAGACTTTTCCCCAGGGCAGGATTGACGGGTACGAGGGGTCATAGTTTTAAGATATTAGGAGGACGGTATAAAGGAGAGGTCAGAGGTAGGGTCTTTACACAGAGAGTTGTGAATGTGTGGAATGCGTTACCAGTGGTGGTGGTGGAAACAGAGTCATCGGGGACATTTAAGCAACTGCTGGACATACACATGGACAGATATGTGACTGGGCAGGGAGCAGAGGGACATAGACCCTGAGAAAATAGGCAGCAGGTTTAGACAGAGGTTCAGGTTCAGCACAAGCTTGGAGGCCGAAAGGCTGTTCTGATGCTATATTTTTATTGGTCCTTAGTTCGAAATCTGCTGGAATTCTCCAGGGTGTAACTCGTCAGGTTAATAAGGCAGAGGCAGTGGGTGTGGTTTACTTGGATTTTCAGAAGGCTTTCGATAAACTCCCACATTAGTATATAATGTCTAAGATTAGAGCACATGGGATTGGGGGCAGTGTATTGAAATGGACAGCGATCGGCTCGGAGACAAAAACAAAGACCAGGAATAAACGGGAATTTTTCCCAAGCAGCAGGAAGTTACAGGTGGGATACCGCAGGGATCAGTGGGATACCGCAGGGATCAGTGGGATACCGCGGGGATCAGTGGGATACCGCAAGGATCAGTGGGATACCGCGGGGATCAGTGGGATACCGCGGGGATCAGTGGGATACCGCGGGGATCAGTGGGATACCACAGGGATCAGTGGGATACTGCAAGGATCAGTGGGATAGTGCGGGGATCAGTGGGATACCGTGGGGATCAGTAGGTTACTGCAGGGATCATTGGGATACCACGGGGATCAGTGGGATACCGCGGGGATCAGTGGGATACCGCGGGGATCAGTGGGATACCGCGGGGATCAGTGGGATACTGCGGGGATCAGTGGGGTCCCACAGGGATCAGTGGGATACTGCGGGGATTAGTGGGATACCGCGGGGATCAGTGAGATACCGCGGGGATCAGTGGGATACCACAGGGATCAGTGGGATACCGCAAGGATCAGTGGGATACCGCGGGGATCAGTGGGATACCGCGGGGATCAGTGGGATACCACAGGGATCAGTGGGATACCGCGGGGATCAGTGGGATACCACAGGGATCAGTGGGATACTGCAAGGATCAGTGGGATAGTGCGGGGATCAGTGGGATACCGTGGGGATCAGTAGGTTACTGCAGGGATCATTGGGATACCACGGGGATCAGTGGGATACCGCGGGGATCAGTGGGATACTGCGGGGATCAGTGGGATACCGCAGGGATCAGTGGGATACCACGGGGATCAGTGGGATACCACAGGGATCAGTGGGATATCGTGGGGTTCAGTGGGATACCGCAGGGATCAGTGGGATACCCCGGGGATCAGTGGGATACTGCTGGGATCAGTGGGGTCCCGCGGGGATCAGTGGGATACCGCGGGGATCAGTGGGATACCACAGGGATCAGTGGGTGGGATACCTCAGGGATCAGTGGGATACTGCGGGGATCAGTGGGATACCGCAGGGATCAGTGGGATACCACGGGGATCAGTGGGATACCACAGGGATCAGTGGGATATCGTGGGGTTCAGTGGGACACCGCAGGGATCAGTGGGATACCGCAGGGATCAGTGGGATACCCCGGGGATCAGTGGGATACTGCGGGGATCAGTGGGGTCCCACAGGGATCAGTGGGATACCGCGGGGATCAGTGGGATACCACGGGGATCAGTGTGGTCCCACAGGGATCACTGGGATACCGCGGGGATCAGTGGGATACCGCGGGGATCAGTGGGATACCGCAGGGATCAGTGGGATACCGCGGGGATCAGTGGGATACCACAGGGATCAGTGGGGTCCCACAGGGATCGGTGCTTGGACCCTGCTATCCACAATATACATGAATGATGTCGGTGGGGGAACTAAATGTAATCTCTGCAGGTTTACAGACAGCACAAAGCTGGGTGGGAGAGTGAGCTGTGAGGAACATGCAGAGATGTCTCAGTGGGATTTGGACAGGCTGAGGGAGTGGGGAAATACATGGGAGATGCAGGATAATGTGGATAAATGTGAGGGGTTGGGGGGGGGGAGGTCAGGAAGGCAGATGATGATCTGAATGGGGACAGATTGGGAAAGGGGCAGGGGCAATGGCACCTGGGTGTCCTTGTACCCCAGTCTCTGAAAGTAAGCGTGCAGGTACAGCAGGCGGTGAGGAAGGGAAATGGGATGTGGGCCTTTATAGGGAGAGGATTCGAGTCCAGGAGCAGGGAGGTCTTGCTGCAATTATACAGGGCCTTGGGGAGACCACACCTGGAGTATTATGGACAGGTTTGGTCTCCTTATCTGAGGAAGGATGTTCTGGTGATGGAGGGAGGGCAGCGAAGGGTTACCAGACTGATTCCTGGGAGGGCAGGGCTGATGGATGGAGAGAGACTGGATCAGTTAGAAGACAGTGAGGAGTGCAGATGCTGGAGATCAGAGTCCAGAGTGTGGTGCTGGAAAAGCACAGCAGGTCAGGCAGCATCCAAGGAGCAGAAGAATCAACATTTCGGGCATAAGCCCTGAATACTGGCTTTTTGTCAGTCTTCACAATAGAAAAGGGTGATGTTAGTGAGAATACAGAGATACACTCTACAGGATTAGATGGGATTGAGGTTGACAAAGAGGAGGTCTTAGCAACTCTGCAAGATCTGAAAACAGATAAGTGGTTGATGTGCTGCATATGGATTTCAGTAAGGTGTTTGATAAGGGTCCCTACGGTAGGCTATTGCACAAAGTACGGAGTTTTGGGACTGAAGGTGATTTAGCGGTTTGGATCAGAAATTGGCTTGCTGAAAGAAGACAGAGGGTGGTGGTTGATGGGAGATGTTCATCCTGGAGTTCAGTTACAAGTGGTGTACCGCAAGGATCTGTTTTGGGGCTACTGTTGTTTGTCATTTTTATAAATGATCTGGAGTTAGGCGTAGAAGGATGGGTTAGTAAATTTGCAGATGACACTAAGGTAGGCAAAGTGGTGGATAGTGCTGAAGGATGTTGTGGGTTACAGAGGGACATAGATAAGCTGCAGAGCTGAGTTGAGAAAGTGGCAAGTGGAGTTTAATGTGGAAAAGTGTGAGATAGTTCACTTGGGAAGAAGTAACAGAAATGCAGGGTATTGGGCTAATGGTAAAATTCTTGGTCGTGTAGATGAACAGAGAGATCTCGGTATCCTGGTACACAGATCCCTGAAAGTTGCCACCCAGGTTGAAAGGGTTGTTCAGAAAGCATGTGGGGTGTTTATTGGTAGGGGGATTGAGTTTCAGAGCCAAGAGGTCATTCTTCATCTGGACAAGACACTGGTCAGGCTGCACCTGGAGTATTGTCTGCAGTTCTAGTCATCGCACATTATCGGAAAGATGTGGAAGCTTTGGAAAGGGTTCAGAGGAGATTTACCAGGATGTTGCCTGGTTCGGAGGGAAGGTCTTATGAGGAAAGGCTGAGGGACTTGAGGCTGTTTTTGTTAGAGAGAAGGTTGAGAGGTGACTTAATAAGATAATAGACATATAAGATAATCAGAGGGTTAGATAGGGTGGACAGGGAGAGCCTTTTTCCTCGGATGGTGATGGTTAGCACAAGGGGACATAGCTTTAAATTGAGGGGTGATAGACATAGGAAAGATATCAGGGGTAGTTTCATTACTCAGAGAGTAGTAGGGACATGCAACGCAACGCACTGCCTGCAACAGCAGTAGACTCACCAACCTTAAGGGCATTTAAATGGGCATTGGACATTCATATGGATGAGAATGGAACGGTGTCGGTTAGATGGGATTCACATTATTTTCACAGGTCGGTGCAACATCGAGGGCCGAAGGGCCTGTACTACGCTGTAATGTTCCATCAGGACTAGACAGGGTAAACGTAGGAAGGATGTTCCCAGTGACTGGGCAGTCCAGAACCAAGGGTTAGTCACAGTAGAAGGATATGGGGTGGGTCATTTCTGACTGGGATGAGGAGAAAGATCTTCACCGAGAGAGTGGGGAGCCTGTGGGATTCTCCGCCACAGACAGCAGTTAAGGCCATATCATTGAATGTTTATGAGAAGACATTAGACAGTCTTTCGGGATCAAGTGATCAGGCTGTGGGGAGAAAGCAGGAATAGGGGACTGAATTGGATGATCAGCCATGATCATATTGAACAGCAGTGTAGGCTTGAAGGGCAGAATGGCCCACTCCTGTTTCAGAGGATGACACTGTCAATGAATTGGATTCACCCACCTCATCTGGAACCTGCAGGGAGAGAGAGAAAGAGAGAGAGTTAGTTTCGGAGAGGGGAAACCACAGATGGGGGGGGGGGGGGCGGGGGGGAGAGAGGCCCCCAAGGCACAGACCAAGTGGAGTGGGTAGGGAGGGGGCAGGCAGTCACCCCAAGCACAAACTGTGTCCTTGGACTCAACCAGTGGCACAGTGACAGGCCAGGATCAGGGCCTAGGGGATTCCTGCTGGGACTAGCCCAGGCTGGGATCAGGGCCTAGGGGCTTTCTGCTGGGGACTAGCCCAGGCTGGGATCAGGGCCTAGGGGCTTCCTGCTGGGGACTAGCCCAGGCTGGGATCAGGGCCTAGGCGCTTCCTGCTGGGGACTAGCCCAGGCTGGGATCAGGGCCTAGGGGCTTCCTGCTGGGACTAGCCCAGGCTGGGATCAGGGCCTAGGGGCTTTCTGCTGGGTCTAGCCCAGGCTGGGATCAGGGCCTAGGCGCTTCCTGCTGGGGACTAGCCCAGGCTGGGATCGGGGCCTAGGGGCTTCCTGCTGGGGACTAGCCCAGGCTGGGATCGGGCCCTAGGGGCTTCCTGCTGGGGTCTAGCCCAGGTTGGGATTAGGGCCTAGGGGCTTTCTGCTGGGGACTAGCCCAGGCTGGGATCGGGGCCTAGGCGCTTCCTGCTGGGGACTAGCCCAGGCTGGGATCAGGGCCTAGGCGCTTCCTGCTGGGGACTAGCCCAGGCTGGGATCAGGACCTAGGGGCTTCCTGCTGGGGACTAGCCCAGGCTGGGATCGGGCCCTAGGGGCTTCCTGCTGGGGTCTAGCCCAGGTTGGGATTAGGGCCTAGGGGCTTTCTGCTGGGGACTAGCCCAGGTTGGGATCGGGGCCTTGGC
This sequence comes from Chiloscyllium punctatum, assembly GCF_047496795.1. NCBI lineage: Eukaryota > Metazoa > Chordata > Chondrichthyes > Orectolobiformes > Hemiscylliidae > Chiloscyllium > Chiloscyllium punctatum. The sequence continues at coordinate 6,112,047 of NC_092741.1, forward strand.
GCTTCCTGCTGGGGACTAGCCCAGGCTGGGATCAGGGCCTAGGCGCTTCCTGCTGGGGACTAGCCCAGGCTGGGATCAGGACCTAGGGGCTTCCTGCTGGGGACTAGCCCAGGCTGGGATCGGGGCCTAGGGGATTCCTGCTGGGGTCTAGCCCAGGCTGGGATTAGGGCCTAGGGGCTTTCTGCTGGGGACTAGCCCAGGTTGGGATCGGGGCCTTGGCGCTTCCTGCTGGGGACTAGCCCAGGCTGGGATCAGGGCCTAGGGGCATCCTGCTGGGGACTAGCCCAGGCTGGGATCGGGCCCTAGGGGCTTCCTGCTGGGGTCTAGCCCAGGTTGGGATTAGGGCCTAGGGGCTTTCTGCTGGGGACTAGCCCAGGTTGGGATCGGGGCCTTGGCGCTTCCTGCTGGGGACTAGCCCAGGCTGGGATCAGGGCCTAGGGGCTTCCTGCTGGGGTCTAGCCCAGGCTGGGATTAGGGCCTAGGGGCTTTCTGCTGGGGACTAGCCCAAGCTGGGATCGGGCCCTAGGGGCTTCCTGCTGGGGTCTAGCCCAGGTTGGGATCGGGGCCTTGGCGCTTCCTGCTGGGGACTAGCCCAGGCTGGGATCAGGGCCTAGGCGCTTCCTGCTGGGGACTAGCCCAGGCTGGGATCGGGGTCTAGGGGCATCCTGCTGGGGACTAGCCCAGGCTGGGATCGGGGTCTAGGGGCTTCCTGCTGGGGACTAGCCCACACCAGGATTGGGGCCTGGGAGTTTTCTGCTGGAGTGTAGCACAGGGTTGTTCATTGTGAGGTAGGGTCAGGGTGAAGCCCACGTGGACACACCTCGTAGATGGCAAAGCCGATGGTGTGCATGTCCTGCCCATGGCGACGGTATCTACGGCGATCCTTCTGCATCAGAGCACACAGGAAGCTGCAAGCAAGCTCATTATCATCAGGATCATCATCCTCTTCCTCCAACTTGATTTTAAACTGCGGATTGATCCAGAACGTAGCTTAAGGGAGAAAAGGAGACGGTGTCAGTTAGGGAAGGAGAGAGAGAGATAGAGTGAGACAGAGAGGAGAGAGAGTGTGATACGGAGAGAGAGAGAGAGAGTGACAGTGGAACTGAGTGAGCATTAGGGAGACGGAGAGAGGGGATGGAAAAGAAATAAGCAGCGAGGCCAGGCTGGAGGGAAATGCCCGCGCTGATTTTCAGGAGACTGAGCTGGGGAAGCAGAATGATCATGTGCAAGAACCAGTTACCCCAGTGAGGGGATGTTGGCCTTTATTGGAGGGAATTGCAGTTCAGTATGTAACAACGCCAGAACCCTGGAACACTGTGCACAGTTCTGGTCTCTGTGTGAAGGACGTTTGTACTTGGGATATCTGGCCTGTCCTATCATGAGAGTGAGGAAATTCAGGTGATATTCTGTGGAGTTTTGAACAATGAGAGATGATCTGAAAGGTTTACTCTGGGAGGTTGTTCCAGCTGGTGCTCAGGTATCGACAACACGGGCCATCAGTATGGCTTCATGAACTGGTGCCTGATAAATCTGACAGGAATTCTTTCAGGAGGAACCAAGCCAGATAGATAAAGGGGAAGCAGTGGATGTCATAGTGATGGATGTTCAGAAGGTGTACAATAACACAAGATCAGAGAGGAGGCCATTCAGCCCCTCCAGCCCTGTCCCAATGAGATCATGGCTGATCTGTGACCGTACTCCATATCCCTCAATCCCTTTGTTTAACAACAATATATCTCTCTCAGGTTTAACATTAACACCTGACCCAGCATCAGCTGCGGTGTGTGGAAGAGAATTCCAAACCTCTCCCAGCCTTTGTGTGTGGAAGTGTTTCCTAACATCTCTCCTGAACAGTCTGATCCTAATCCTCAGACTCTGCCCCTCGTTGTAGAATCTCCAACAAGTGGAAATAGTTGATCTTTACCTACCCTGTCTTTTCCTGTTAATATCCTGATTTGATCAGATCACTCCTTAAACATTCCAAATTCTTGAGAATAATTTGTATAATCTCTCCTCGTAATGTAACCCTTAAAGTCCAGGCATTGTTCTTGTAAACCCACACTGTACTCCCTGCAAGGTTAGTCTATCCTGCCGAAGGTAGGGTACCAGGATCTGCTCCCAGTAAGGTCTGCCTGACCAGGGTTCTGTATATAACGCCTGCATCTTTATCCTCCAGCCCTCAACAATAGAAAGGCCAGAATACTCTCAGCTTTCCTCATTACTGTCTGCAGCTGGTCGGCACATTTTAAAGATCTGTGCCCCTGTAGCCTCAAGCCTCTCTGGACACCTGCTATATTGAACCACACCCCATCAAGACAGTGCGACACATCAAGCTAATGTTTAATAAGAGACCATCTCCATCTTCTGAACTTACAGTCACACTCTGAGCAGAGGGAGTGATAGTTCCTGACTGAAATGGCAGGGTTGGGGAGGTGATGGTGAAGGTCCCCCTGTCAAGAGGATGGGGAATCTCTTGGCGTCTGGCTCCCACAGGGAAGTGGATGCTCCATCGTTGATGGTATTTAAGGCGGAGACAGAGACAGTGTTTTCTCTCTCTCTCAGGGAATGGAAGGATAAGGGGGGAACGCTGGCCAGGGGCTGGGCTGGTGCTGTCATGGGCTGGGTGTGTAGGGAGTAGGTGCGACAGTTTGTCAGGGGCAGGTTAGCTCTGAGCAATGTCCTGAAGAGCTCATTCACCGGGATGGTTACGGCAGCCCCCAGCAGTGCTCCCTCGGCGCCAGGAGCCATTAAACACGGCCATGTTCCACTTCTTCATCAGGTCATCCTGCAGTGTGTCCGGTGTCAGGTTACACACCTCCAACCGCGAGAACTGCCGCAGGAATTCAGGGAAGGCCATCCTGAGAGAGACAACAAAGACAGCACATTACCACCCTCACCCCCCTGGACCCTCACCCCCCTGGACCCTCACCCCCCCAGACCCTCACCCCCCCAGACCCTCACCCCCCTGGACCCTCACCCCCCCAGACCCTCACCCCTGGACTCTCACCCCCCGGACCCTCACCCTCCCCCCGACACTCACCATCACCCTCACCCCCGGACCCTCACCCTCCCCCCGACACCCATCCCCCAGACCCTCACCCCCCTGGACCCTCACCCCCTGGACCCTCACCCCCCGGACACTCACCCTCCCCCCGACACTCACCCCCCGGACCCTCACCCCTGGACCCTCACCCCCGGGACCTCACCCCCGGACCCTCACCCCCCTGGACCCTCACCCCTGGACTCTCACCCCCTGGACCCTCACCCTCCCCCGACACCATCCCCCAGACCCTCACCCCCTGGACCCTCACCCCCTGGACACTCACCCTCCCCCCGACACTCACCCTCCCCCCGACACTCACCCCTGGACCCTCACCCCTGGACCCTCACCCCCTGGACACTCACCCTCCCCCCGGACCCTCACCCTCCCCCCGACACTCACCATCACCCTCACCCCCCCGGACACTCACCCCCCTGGACCCTCACCCCCCTGGACCCTCACCCCCCTGGACCCTCACCCCCCCGGACCCTCACCCCCTGGACCCTCACCCCTGGACCCTCACCCCCCGGACCCTCACCCCTGGACCTCACCCCTGGACCCTCACCCCTGGACCCTCACCCCCCGGACCCTCACCCCCTGGACCCTCACCCCCTGGACACTCACCCTCCCCCCGACACTCACCCCTGGACCCTCACCCCCGGACCCTCACCCTCCCCCCGACACCCATCCCCCAGACTCTCACCCCTGGACCCTCACCCCTGGACCCTAACCCCCTTGGACCCTCACCCCCCGGACCCTCACCCCCAGACCCCTCACCCCCCCAGACCCTCACCCCCCCAGACCCTCACCCCCCCAGACCCTCACCCCCCCAGACCCTCACCTCTGGACACTCACCCCCCGGACCCTCACCGAGAGACCCTCACCCCCCTGGACCCTCACCCCTGGGACCCTCACCCCCCTGGACCCTCACCCTGGACCCTCACCCCCCTGGACCCTCACCCCTGGACCCTCACCCTCCTGGACCCTCACCCCCAGACCCTCACCTCCCCAGACCCTCACCCCCCCAGACCCTCACCCGCCCAGACCCTCACCCCCCCAGACCCTCACCTCTGGACCCTCACCCCCCCGGACCCTCACCGAGAGACCCTCACCCCCCTGGACCCTCACCCCTGGACCCTCACCCCCCAGGACCCTCACCCCTGGACCCTCACCCTCCTGGACCCTCACCCCCCGGACCCTCCCCCTCCCCCCGACACTCACCCCCCAACCCTGACCACCCGACCCTCACCCCCCCCGACACTCACCCCCCCGACCCTCACCCCCCCAGACCCTCACCCTCCTGGACCCTCACCCCCCGGACCCTCACCCCCCCAGACCCTCACCCCCCCAGACCCTCACCCCCTGGACTCTCACCCCCTGGACCCTCACCCCCCGGACCCTCCCCCTCCCCCCGACACTCACCCCCCAACCCTGACCACCCGACCCTCACCCCCCGCCGACGCTCAACCCCCCCGACCCTCAACCCGGACCCTCACCCCTGGACCCTCACCCCCTAAGCCCTCACCCCCGGACCCTCACCCCTCCGACACCCACCCCTGGACCCTCACCCACAGAGACCCTCACCCCCGGACCCTCACTCAGAGACCCTCACCCCCAGACCCTCACCCCAGACCCTCACCCCCAGACCCTCACCCACAGAGACCCCTCACCCACAGAGACCCTCACCCCCCGGACCCTCACCCCCAGACCCTCACCCCAGACCCTCACCCACAGAGACCCTCACCCCCGGACTGTCACTCAGAGACCCTCACCCCCAGACCCTCACCCCCAGACCCTCACCCCCAGACCCCTCACCCCCAGACCCTCACCCACAGAGATCCTCACCCCCAGACCCTCACCCACAGAGACCCTCACCCCCGGACCCTCACTCAGAGACCCTCACCCCAGACCCTCACCCACAGAGATCCTCACCCCAGACCCTCACCCACAGAGACCCTCACCCCCGGACTGTCACTCAGAGACCCTCACCCCAGACCCTCACCCCCGGACTGTCACTCAGAGACCCTCACCCCAGACCCTCACCCAGACCCTCACCCCAGACCCTCACCCCCAGACCCTCACCCCTGGACCCTCACCCACAGAGACCCTCACCCCCGGACCCTCACTCAGAGACCCTCACCCCAGACCCTCACCCCCAGACCCTCACCCCTGGACCCCTCACCCACAGAGACCCTCACCCCCGGACTGTCACTCAGAGACCCTCACCCCAGACCCTCACCCCCGGACTGTCACTCAGAGACCCTCACCCCAGACCCTCACCCCAGACCCTCACCCAGACCCTCACCCCCAGACCCTCACCCCAGACCCTCACCCACAGAGACCCCTCACCCCCGGACCCTCACTCAGAGACCCTCACCCCAGACCCTCACCCCCAGACCCTCACCCACAGAGACCCTCACCCCCGGACCCTCACCCCAGACCCCTCACCCACAGAGACCCTCACCCCCAGACCCTCACCCCTGGACCCTCACCCCCCAGGACCCTCACCCCTGGACCCTCACCCTCCTGGACCCTCACCCCCCGGACCCTCCCCCTCCCCCCGACACTCACCCCCCAACCCTGACCACCCGACCCTCACCCCCCGCCGACGCTCAACCCCCCGACCCTCAACCCCGACCCTCACCCCTGGACCCTCACCCCCTAAGCCTCACCCCCGGACCCTCACCCCTCCGACACCCACCCCTGGACCCCTCACCCACAGAGACCCTCACCCCCGGACCCTCACTCAGAGACCCTCACCCCAGACCCTCACCCCAGACCCTCACCCCCAGACCCTCACCCACAGAGACCCTCACCCACAGAGACCCTCACCCCCGGACCCTCACCCCCAGACCCTCACCCCAGACCCTCACCCCAGAGACCCTCACCCCCGGACTGTCACTCAGAGACCCTCACCCCCAGACCCTCACCCCCAGACCCCTCACCCCCAGACCCTCACCCCCAGACCCTCACCCACAGAGATCCTCACCCCAGACCCTCACCCACAGAGACCCTCACCCCCGGACCCTCACTCAGAGACCCTCACCCCAGACCCTCACCACAGAGATCCTCACCCCAGACCCTCACCCACAGAGACCCTCACCCCCGGACTGTCACTCAGAGACCCTCACCCCAGACCCTCACCCCCGGACCTGTCACTCAGAGACCCTCACCCCAGACCCTCACCCCAGACCCTCACCCCAGACCCTCACCCCCAGACCCTCACCCCTGGACCCTCACCCACAGAGACCCTCACCCCCGGACTGTCACTCAGAGACCCTCACCCCAGACCCTCACCCCCGGACTGTCACTCAGAGACCCTCACCCCAGACCCTCACCCCAGACCCTCACCCCAGACCCTCACCCCAGACCCTCACCCACAGAGACCCTCACCCCCGGACCCTCACTCAGAGACCCTCACCCCAGACCCTCACCCCCAGACCCTCACCCACAGAGACCCTCACCCCCGGACCCTCACCCCAGACCCTCACCCACAGAGACCCTCACCCCCGGACCCTCACTCAGAGACCCTCACCCCAGACCCTCACCCACAGAGACCCTCACCCCAGACCCTCACCCACAGAGATCCTCACCCCCCGGGACCCTCACCCACAGAGATCCTCACCCCCGACCCTCACCCACAGAGATCCTCACCCCAGACCCTCACCCCAGACCCTCACCCCCAGACCCTCACCCACAGACCCTCACTCAGAGACCCTCACCCCAGACCCTCACCCCCAGACCCTCACCCCAGACCCTCACCCACAGAGACCCTCACCTCAGACCCTCACCCACAGAGACCCTCACCCCCGGACCCTCACTCAGAGACCCTCACCCCAGACCCTCACCCACAGACCCTCACCCCAGACCCTCACTCAGAGACCCTCACCCCAGACCCTCACCCCAGACCCTCACCCACAGAGATCCTCACCCCCGGACCCTCACCCACAGAGACCCTCACCCCCGGACCCTCACTCAGAGACCCTCACCCCCAGACCCTCACCCACAGAGACCCTCACCCCCGGACCCTCACCCCAGACCCTCACTCAGAGACCCTCACCCCAGACCCTCACCCCAGACCCTCACCCCAGACCCTCACCCCCAGACCCTCACCCACAGAGATCCTCACCCCAGACCCTCACCCACAGAGACCCTCACCCACAGAGACCCTCACCCCCAGACCCTCACCCACAGAGATCCTCACCCCAGACCCTCACCCACAGACCCTCACCCCAGACCCTCACCCACAGACCCTCACCCCAGACCCTCACCCACAGAGACCCTCACCCCCAGACCCTCACCCACAGAGATCCTCACCCCAGACCCTCACCCACAGAGACCCTCACCCACAGAGACCCTCACCCCCAGACCCTCACCCACAGAGATCCTCACCCCAGACCCTCACCCACAGACCCTCACCCCAGACCCTCACCCACAGACCCTCACCCCAGACCCTCACCCCAGACCCTCACCCACAGAGACCCTCACCCCCAGACCCTCACCCACAGAGATCCTCACCCACAGACCCTCACCCACAGAGACCCTCACCCACAGAGACCCTCACCCCCAGACCCTCACCCACAGAGATCCTCACCCCAGACCCTCACCCACAGACCCTCACCCCAGACCCTCACACCACAGACCCTCACCCCAGACCCTCACCCCCAGACCCTCACCCACAGAGACCCTCACCCCCAGACCCCTCACCCACAGAGACCCCTCACCCAGACCCTCACCCACAGAGACCCTCACCCCCGGACCCTCACTCAGAGACCCTCACCCCAGACCCTCACCCCAGACCCTCACCCACAGAGACCCTCACCCCAGACCCTCACCCACAGAGATCCTCACCCCCGGACCCTCACCCACAGAGATCCTCACCCCCGGACCCTCACCCACAGAGATCCTCACCCCAGACCCTCACCCCAGACCCTCACCCCCAGACCCTCACCCACAGACCCTCACTCAGAGACCCTCACCCCAGACCCTCACCCCCAGACCCTCACCCCAGACCCTCACCCACAGAGACCCTCACCTCAGACCTCACCCACAGAGACCCTCACCCCCGGACCCTCACTCAGAGACCCTCACCCCAGACCCTCACCCACAGACCCTCACCCCAGACCCTCACTCAGAGACCCTCACCCCAGACCCTCACCCCAGACCCTCACCCACAGAGATCCTCACCCCCGGACCCTCACCCACAGAGACCCTCACCCCCGGACCCTCACTCAGAGACCCTCACCCCAGACCCTCACCCACAGAGACCCTCACCCCCGGACCCTCACCCCAGACCCTCACTCAGAGACCCTCACCCCAGACCCTCACCCCAGACCCTCACCCCAGACCCCTCACCCCCAGACCCTCACCCACAGAGATCCTCACCCCAGACCCTCACCCACAGAGACCCTCACCCACAGAGACCCTCACCCCCAGACCCTCACCCACAGAGATCCTCACCCCAGACCCTCACCCACAGACCCTCACCCCAGACCCTCACCCACAGACCCTCACCCCAGACCCTCACCCACAGAGACCCTCACCCCCAGACCCTCACCCACAGAGATCCTCACCCACAGACCCTCACCCACAGACCCACACCCACCCGTCACTGAGTCACCGTGATCCCCTTACTCATTGAGAACCTCTCCCTCTGTCTCTGTTGTAAGTACACTGCCTCTGCTACAATGAATCCCACATATTCCACTCCCCACACCCCCATCCCGCGGCTGAAGAAACTCCTCCTCCTCTCCATTCTAAGAGATCTTCCCTTCACTCTCACAATGTGCCCTCAGCTCCTAGTTTCTTCTAATGTTGGATTCTCCATGACCACTCGATCCAGGTCTCTCAGGGTTCTGGAAGTTTCAATCAGATCCCCCCCCCCACCCCCATCCTTCTAAACCCCATTGAGTACAGACCTTGTGTCCTCAGCTGCTCCTCATGTGACAAACCCTCCATCCCCAGGATCATTCGGGGGTAAACCCCCTGTGGACCCTCCTCCCTCCAACACCAGCACGTCCTTCCTTAGATATGGGGCCCCAAAACTGCTCACAATCTGGATGTAGGTTTGCTCGTTGAGCTGGAAGGTTCATGTTCAGACGTTTCATCACCCTACTAGGTAACATCTTCAGTGGCCTCAGGCGAAACACTGCTGATTAGTGAGACATGACCCTCTCTCACTAGTAACCTCACATACGGATGAGGAAGGACACTACTTCAACTGGGACAACACATCCATACCTGGACAGGGCCCAAACAGAGACACGCACTAGAATTCCTAGAAGCATGGCATTCCAAACGGAACTGTATCAACAAACACATTGACTTGGACCTCATCTACCACCCCCTGAAAAAAAGCAGGAAATGACATCACCAACCCCAAGAAACCCAAACATATAA